>NC_050581.1:141369722-141669722 GCF_011100635.1 Trichosurus vulpecula | reverse complement strand
GTGAGCTCAGATACCATAAACATATTTTGAGCGCCAGATTAGACTCCTACTAATCTGTCTTGTGAGTTCTGTGTATTCCTACTGCTTTATAGATATCTCTAATTTTTCTTTTTTTAGGTGGCTGTTACAGAAGGTGTGCTTCATACCTTTACAATTCCCTGTCTGAAGGAGGTCTCCCAAGTTACTGCATTTCACAATTGTCATATAAATTTGCTACGTTGCTCACCTGACAAGAACTGGTTGTTAGTTGGCTCCACAGAGACTCCAGATGTTTTGCTAAAGGTACAGCCATCTCTGAGAAACATCTCCCCTAGGTTGTGTAATTTGAAATATTGATGACATGCTGAAGGAATAGGTTCCAGCATTTGGTTCAGTTCAGTTCAGGACACTGTTATTAGTGCCTACTCTGTGCAAGGTCCTGTGTTCTATGATGAAAGCTAAGAACTCACACTCTAATAGGAGAAAGAAAGCACAGGCACAAAATAACTCAATACTCATTAGAATGTAAGTGCAACAGAGAAGTCTGGTGGAAGGACAGATCAGTTCTGGCCTAGAAACTGTTTCTCAGTACTTGCTGGCCTCCAAGCTCTCTTTTCCCAGGGGCACAGTTACTAGACAGTTACTGAAAAGACCCGGAAGCCAGGAAGACCTGGTTTCAAGTTCTCTCTCTGACAAGTACTGGACAGTGTGAATCAGGGCAAGATCCTTTACCTATTAGGGTTTTCTAGGTATTTCTGTAAGTCTCTAGGTTTCAGCAAAATTGCCAACATGCTTTGATAGAGGGAGTTTCCACATCGGGGAGTTCTTTATTCCAATGAAATCATTGGCACAGTACCTATTCTTGTAATGAGTTAAGATGAGAATATTTGCCTTAGTGAGAGGGCACTTTAGTGGTAGGGGTAGAATCTAGGCTTTGAAAAGTTAGGCAAGGCACAATGGAGGGAGGAGGTGGTGGAGAAATAGAAGCTTTCATTCAAAATCTCACTCTAATTCATTCCATCCTTTTTTCCTCCCTGCAGACATCACCCAGGCTAAAACTGTGATCGCTTAATGCCTCAGTTGTGGCCTTTCTGTTATCTACCTTTCTCTCTTCTTCCTTCTCCTCCTGGTAATTCTGCCTAAGCTGCCATATTTGTCTCCCCAAAGCAATATGATCACATCAAAACCCTTCAGAGACTTCCCACTGCCTAGAGAATAAAATAAATCTTTAGCCTGGCATTCAGTGCTGCCCTTATTCTGATCCCATTGTACTCAGCTAGCCTCAGAACTCCCACATAAACCATGCCTTCCACCAAGGTAGTGGATAGAATAGCATGTACAGGGAACAGCCAGCAAGAAACAGATAGCCAGCTTGGCTGGAGTATAGAATATGTGATGGGGAATAATATTTAATCAGCATGGAAAGATAGGTGGGACCCACACTGGTTTTCTAAACAGAGGAAGTATGTATTTATCACAGACGCAATGGGGAGCCCCTGCAGCTTTTTGAACAGAGAAGTGACCTAGAAAGACTTATGCTTGAGGAATATCAGTTAGTCAGCTGTGTGGAGGGTAGGCTATAGAGGGGCAGGAATAGATAAAGTGAGACCAAGTATGAAGTCATTTTAGTAGTTGAGAGGTGATCACAGCCTGGGTGAGGATGGCTGTGGTGTGAATAGAGAAGAGGAGGGTCTGAGAGCTATAGAAAAGGTGAAACCTACAAGACTTGGAAACTGCTTGGATATGGGCGAGAGATGAGAAAAGATCATTGGATGTGGCAATAAAGAGACCATTGGTGACGTTGGAAGGGGGAGAGCAGTTTCAGTAAAATGATGGGGTTCTAAAAGAAATGGGACACAGGAAAGTAGACACAACTCGTCTATGTAACTTTTCCAGGACTTTGGTTATGAAAAGAAAACAAGGTATACAAGACAACTCAAAGAGATGATAAGGCCAAGTGAATTCTTCTTTTTTTAAGACATGAAAGAACTTGGTATATTTGTAGGCAGCAGAGAAGGAATGAGTGGTTAAAAATGAGGAGAGAGGAGATGATCAAAAGGGCAAGCTTTTGGAGGAGACAGATGGGAGACCTGGGATTAGCGAGGAGAAAGGCAACATTATTCCCCTGATGGTGGAGTGAGGGAGGAGAGAATTGAGTGCTGGGAGTGTGTGTCGGGGGGGGAGAGGAGGGAGGGTTTCCCTGTGATGAGCCTGTGATGCTGAGGTTACTTAAAGCATTGAATTGGGTAGAAGGGAGAACTTATTTCAGATGGCCTCCATTTTTTCAGTTTAGTATGAGGCAGGGTCCTTTGCTGAAAGGTGGGTGAGAGGGATAGTTTCAGTGGCTTGAAATGAATGAATGAAAAAGCATTTATTAGGCACTTACCATGTGCCAAGGTTTAGTTTGCTGGGGATTCAAATGTCAAGCAAGTATGTGACAGTTTTTACTCTCAGAAAGCTTACACATCTAGTAGGGGAATTATGAATGGTAATTTTATTGATTTCAAAGTTGCTTGTTTTTATGGTATTGTGTAAGTTTTTCTCTTGATTCTGCTCATTTCATTCATCATTTGTTTATAAAAGTCCTCAAAATTGTTCATTTTTATAATATCGGTGCATAGTATGAATTGAGCTGCTTCTTCTCACTTCACCCTATGTAGGTTCATAGTAGTCTCTCCATGTCCTTTTGAAATCATTTATTTCTTCATTTCTTACAGCACAATAATATTTTATCTGATTCATATGCTACAACTTATTTAGCCATTGCTCAATTGATGGCCATTCTCTTAGTTTCCAATTTTTTTTTGCTGCCACTAAAAGATCTGCTATAAACATTTTTATGCATGTAAGACCTTTTATTCTTTCTTTGATCTCTTTTGGGTATAGACCTGGCAATGGCATAGATGGGTCAAAAGGAACACACTGTTTAGTAACTATTTGTGTATAATTACAAATTGCTTTCCAGAATGGTTGTACTCATTGTCCAGGCCCACCAACAGTATAGCAATGTGCCTGTTTTCCCACAGCTTCTCCAACATCTATAATTTTCCTTTTTTGTCATCTTTGCCACTCTGATGGGTATGATATGGAATCTCAAAATTGCTTTAATTTGCTTTTCTCTAACAGCTAGTGGTTTGGAACAATTTTTTTTCCCTGTGGATATGAAAAGACTGAGTTTCTTCTCTTGAGAACCACCGTTTATATCTTTAGACCATTTATCGATTGGTAAAAGGCTCTTTTTCATAGATTTGAATAAGTTCCTTATATAGTGTGGAAATGACACTTTTTTTCAGAGAAACTTGCAGCAATGATATTTTCGTAGTTATTTCCCTTCTATTCTTAGCTTTACAAGATTTGATTGTGAAAAAAAAACTTTTTATAAAATGAAAGTAATCCATTTTAGTCTTCTATGAGCTTTTCTGTTTCTTGTTTGTTCATCAACTCTTCTCCTATCCATAATCTGATAAGTAATTTTTTCTATACTTCTCTAATTTGCTTATGGTATGTCCTTTAATATCTAGGTCTTGTATCCATTTGGACCTTATCTTTGTATAAGGTGTGAGGTGTAAGTCTAGTTTCTTCTGTACTACTGTACAGTTTTCCTAGCAGTTTTGGGGGGGGGGGAGGGAAAGAGAGAGAGAGAGAGAGAGAGAGAGAGAGAGAGAGAGAGAGAGAGTGTTTTATGTGTATTGGGTTTGTTTTGCTTGACTATGGTGAGAGAAAAAATAGATTAATCTGTTAATCATTTTAAATTATTGAGGTGTGGGGTTGTACTCCGGATGTGAAATGTTGCATGCACTTTCACGTGAGGTCCCTGTATTATAAGTTTTAATGAACTGTTTTACTTTGTTACATGAGACTTCTCATGAAGTGGGAGTGATCTATAGATGTCATGGAAAAACAAAATACATCAATTAAACTGAAAGTATAAAAATATTTTTAAAAAGTCATCTAATTAGAGAAGACAGTACATAAAAGGGAGCTAGAAGGAGGAGGGTACATGCCATGTGGAATGTTTTAGAAATGGCCAGGAAGTGATGTGGATGCATGGTTCTGGGTAACATAAGGTAAAGATTTGCCTACCAGAGCTCAGGTTCTGAGGGGCGGAGTATAAGTTTCAGAGAGAGGGGAATGAAGAAGGTCAGCGCATAGGTGACATAGTTTGGAAAAAGTCAGCCAATAAACATTTATTAAGCTTCTACTATATGCCATTTTGGTTGTTGTTCAGTTGTGTCCAACTCTTTGTAGCTCCATGTTTTGGGGTTTTCTTGGCAAGGATACTAGAGTGATTTCCTTCTCCATTTCCTTCTCCAATTCATTTTACAGATGAGGAACAAAAGCAAACAGGGTTAAGTGACTTGCCCATTATCACACAGCTAGTAAGGATTTGAGTCTGGATTTGAACTCAGGAAAATGAGTCTTCCTGATTCTACCAAACACTGTGCTAAGCACTGGGGATGTAAAAAGACAGAAAAGACAGTCTTTGCCCTCAAAGAGCTGAGAGAGAGAAAAAAAAATTGGAACAACCGTTGTGGGAAGTATCAGAGAGTCCGTCAGGGAGAAGATGGTTGTCACACAATAATATGAACCCAAGAGAGAATGGAAAACATTGATTTGTAGTGAACCCTATCAGCACAGTTATATGATTCTTTTTCTAGTAATTTTTCACAGTTTGTGAGTAGGAATGGAGAATGTAAATGATAGGAGTAATCCAGAATTGGGGACTGGAAAATGAAGAATGGTAACAGAAGAATGGGACAAGGTATTCAAGAGATGAGGAAAGTGTAAAATTGAATTGATTAATGACAGAGTGGAGATTTTGAAGAGAAAAGATAGGCCAGAATAAGGTAATGGACTGGGAAAACAGAGAGGGGTAGAATGACTCAAGATTGCTTTGAGGTAGAAGACTGGGCTCAGAAAGGGTGAATATGAAGTGAACTGGAAGGATAGAAGGTTATGGTCAGGTACAGGAGTTCTGGATTATGAAAGTGGAACATTTGTGGGTGATGATAGGAATCAAGGGTCTGATCATATCTGTGTGTGGCTAAGTTGGTGTGAAGGTATAGATCGTAGGAGTTGTTAAGGAAATGGATATTCTGGGGAGCAAGGGTATTTGAGGAGCCATCAAGTATAAGGGCAGGACTTGAGGTAGAGAGGATGACTGTGAAATAGGTAAACTGGAGAAAGGAGGAAGAATGACCAGTTACTAGGATCTGCTGTACTTGTGTACAGTGAACCTTAAAGTAGGAGAGGTTCCTGAGTGAAGGTGGTAGGGGAAAGACCTGGAAGTGAGGAAGAAGAAGTTTGCCTACTCCTGTCTTAGTTCCATCCTCTATAAAAGGAATTGGCTGGACTGGATAACCCCTGAGGTCCCTAACAACTCTGAAGTTCTGCGATTGTACCGTGGCTGTTTTCATTGGACTACTAACTGAACCGCTGCCATCAGAGTAAAATCACTCAGTGTGACTATTACTGTTGACCAGAATCTGAAATCAGGTAATACCATTGGTACATGATGATGTCCTATAGCCAGCAGAATAAGGATAGAGATAACTTAGGAAAAGCTACTGATTCCTCAGCAGTAAACCCACCTAATCCCATGTATTGCTCACCAAATATGTCTAGTTGGACCCAGAGCTCTAACTAGCATGGAATGTATGAGACTTTGCCCCAGGCTGCTGGCATCTAAGGTGGTACATGTTTCTTTGAAAGGCAAACATTATCTCCTGGGCCTGCTTCCTGCTTGTCCCTCACCAACCTAAAGTACCCAACTGCATGGCTGGGCCACTGCCACCACTAAAGTCCCAAGATCCTTCTAGGCCAGCTCCCTACCTTCAAGAATTTGCCCTAAGCACAGATGTTCCTGGAATGGTTCAGGTTATACCTGCAATGGTGTTTGTGATGTCTCTGCAGGTATTTCATACAGATTCCTTGAGTAGACCATCTGAAGATGAGCCTCTTTCTAATTCCCTGCCTGTTGGGGTATGTCAGAATGCCAGCTGGGCACCCAAAGAGGCAGCCAGGTTAATAGTGCTGCATGAAGATGGAGGAACCAGAAAATTGTCTGTCACCACTTTTGATATAGCATCAAAACGATCCAAGAATAAAGTGGAAATACTGGGTAGGCTCACTCTTTCCTCAAATTGTGTTCTTTACCCCTTATAACAAGTCAAAATTAGTACTTTTCTTTCAGTAATGAAAACACACATAGTATATGTGGTATAGAGGATATATATATATATATAGAGAGAGAGAGAGAGAGGAGACATACACACATACACACACCCCGTGTGTGTATGTGTGTTTGGTATAGAGAAAAGAGCCCTGCCCTAGGAAGCAGGAACTTGGATTCTAGAATGTAATGCGCCAATAACTAGCTGTCTGATCCCTGACATATCACTTCATCTCTAAACCTTGATTTACCCTTGTGTAAAATTGAAAGTTTGAATTAAACAATCTCTCAAGTCCCTCCTAGTTCTATGAATTCATTTTATATATTGCCTGGCTGCACAGGGCAGAACTAGATGCAGTCAGTAAAAGTTATTCAGAGAAGTTCTTAGGCTTGATCTCAGGAAAACTTCTAAACAATAAGAACTATCCAAAAGTGGGTGGACTACCTTGAAAGTTAATGAACCTCCCCCCTTCACTGGAGTTTCTCAAGTAAAGACTGGGTAACCATTTGTTGAGTATGATGTAGTAGGGGTCATTTTTCAGACATGGGTCACAGTAGATAGATGCTGAGGTACCTTCCATTTCTGAAATTCTGTGATTCTTGGAGATATAAATATGTAGGCTAGAAAAATGATTATTTTTTTTTTGAGCAGGGAAGGCAAGGCAATTGGGGTTAAGTGACTTGCCCAAGGTCACACAGCTAGTAAGTATGTCAAGTGTCTGAGGCTGGATTTGAACTCAGGTCCTCCTGACTCCAGGGCCAGTACTCTACTCACTGCACCACCTAGCTGCCCCTAGAGAAATGATTATTAAGGTGATTAGGCCTTTTATGTCTATGGCTTAGGAGACATGACTAGGATATAGAACATCTTGAAAAGCATTGGTGATGTAGGGGACAGGACTTAAAAATCAAAGGTCCAGATCTATATTGTAGCATCGAGGTGGATTTAGACTTAGAACCCAGGTCCTCTGATTTTAGAACCAGCTTTATTTCTGTACTATGATGTCTCCCAGAGCTTATTGTGGAAGCTTGCTTTATCTAATTAGTAAGCACCTACTGTTTGCAGTGCCCTGTGCTAGGCACTAGGTGAAAATTGAGGACAAGTAAAATAGTCTTCTTTCTCACCTTAGCTTATTCCTACCACCTTTCCCACCAATGAAATGGAAATATAGGCTTCCAAGTTTAGAACCCACAAAGTTTCTCAGATTTTTAAAATTGCTGGCTCATTATCAGAAAAACAATGGATGGGAAACACTGATATTAGTGAAAATGAGTCGTTTTAGAATTTTTAGATACCTCACCCTAATTTGACCCTTTCACAAAACTTAGCTATCTTTTGGTATTTAATAAATGCAATAAATGTGCCTGTGACTGGGTCACTGTATGTTTACTAGTTGTTCTAGGACTGATAATTTTTAGATGCTAAAAGCTTTAGCTACTATGTGAGCTATTTATTTGTTTTTGTTTTTGTTTTTAATGATAAAAGCACAACAGGTTGCAAGTTTTATATTGCCAGAATGTATCAGGAGGCCTCATATACTGGAAAGCCATGGTACTGACATCATTCTTCTAGGATGTGGATCAGAGCTGACAATCTTTTCAATGACTGGCAACCTGTTAGCATCCTTTAAAGACCATCACCAGACAATCACATCCATATGGGTGGTATGATGATTCAGGTACTCAACCATCATTCTCCCTCTTTAAATTTTGGGTAAACTCACTCCCTATCTTCTTATTTTAAGGACAGTTTTCGTGTTGTCACCTCCTCCCAGGACATCTCTCTACGAGTGTACACATGGAAAAGGGAAAAGAACACTGTTGTTCTGAAGAGCTGCTATCACTTATTAGGGGGATCTCACAGGTGGTCCAGGTAATTTCTCACTGTCAGTTTCTTCATCTGGAAAATAGGTGTTAACTAAACTACCTACCAAGATTGACGTGAAGATAAAATGATAGGAAAGAGCTTTGAAAAGCTTTAAATGCCCTAGAGATGTCTATTTATTACTAATAGTCCAAGTCCCATTTCCTAAGCAGAGTCTACAGTTTTGTTAGTTTCTGTTCTTGTGGGTTCAGCTTGGATAGCAAGGTGAGCATTTGCAAAAACAGGGGGTTCAGTTATGCAAAGTGATGAAGGCCGTGAAGACCTCAGGGCAGGCATACTTGGAACATCAGAGGTCTGAGACCTAATGGCTGTGAGAATGAACAAATCTGTTTAAAATGGTGATTTCTGTGGGAGAATTAAAATTCATGTGGGACTTACTGTTTCCTGCCTTTATTCCCACATTTATTGAGATGTAACCTGGGGCAGTTTTGTGTATGGTTCAGGTGCCCTTTACAACAACTTCAAGGCACTGTGTTCAGTTATTGGGAAGCTTTTGGAATTTTGTTGTATTGAATTTTGCTTAAAGTGGGCTGTCACCTAGGGATGGGAATAGGATCTTCTAAGGGGACTTAGAATCAATCACTTCATGAGTTTTCATATGAATCTTGAAATTTCAGCTCTTTGGAACACTTCATTTTGATACTCTGAAGCACTGTGGAATGCTGTTTTTCATTTGAATGAATACTACCTTAGTTACTGAACCAGTGAACCTTACAAATCCAATAGAAAGCAGGCCTTTGTTTGGCAAAGATCCAGTGTGAGTGAGTGCTCCTTGCGATTTTAGTGCCTAAGATTGGATGTCTGAGTATAAAAGGTTGTGATTGCCACTCAGTCTGAAACATCCCAACAATGTTTTCTTGCTCCACAGGAGCCACTTGAGTTCTCAAAAATCTCACATCTAGTGTCCCAGGTAGCCCTTAAGGGCCAAGAACCCTTTGGAAAGATGATATTGTCTTTAAAGAGGTGACTCACTCCAGAGGGTAATTGGTAACGTTGAACTCTTGTTACATGTTTTTCATTTACACGCATTTTCTCTTTTCTCCCTGTAGTGGATTCACAGATGTGTCATGTGACAATGTGAGCATCGTGGGTGTGGAGTCCAGAAAATGTGGCAAAAGCATTTTAAGGGCATATTTCTTCAATCTATAACATATTTAAGATGATAATAGTTATAATTTTGTCTCTTCATTCTGCCTTTAGTAAAGAACATTAAAAATTATAAAAATTTTGACCAATAAATTAGAAGGCAAGCTGTGATGATAATCATTTAACAACTATTTGCTTCCCTGCTCTATCTAAGGCTCTATGAAGGATACAAAGATGCATGATTTAAAAGCTTTTTCACTCTAATAAAGTATGTAAGGAACTACATAGTAGCTTGTATAAACAAGTATTACTCAAGCACGTACCTATGTGGTTGAATTCTTCGGAATTTTTTTTTTCATTTCAGTCTGAATCTGTACAAAGTTAGACAACTTAAAAGTATGTAATGTGATAAATGCCTGCTGTTTTAAGGGCTAGATCTGGTATTCACTGAGATCCATATGCAAACTCAGTACTCCCTTCTTCAACCAGGCAATGGATATTTCAATTACTGAAGGTTCTTTTTGTTAAGGGAAAGTACAACTCGTCATTACTCACTTCAAAAGAGTTTACTATGCATGCTAATGTGACCATTCCAACTGCCTCACTCCAGTACATTTACCAAACACTTGACCCACAAAGTTGCCTAGGTATTGTAAGTGATGCATTTCTGCTGCCAAGTTCTCTTTAAAGTGCCTGGGAAAGAAGCCTTTCTTCTGATTTCTCCTTGCAAGTGTTCTCCTAATCCCATTTATTATGAAAGCAGCACAGGAATGGAAGAGTTTGAATGTTAGTGATGATATTTATATAAGGTAGGCTTCCTCTTTTGGCCAGGAAAATCCTAATGCTTTTTTTCTTCTTTAGGTTGACTACAATTCCTGAACTTGTATGTCACTACTTGTTTTTCCTTAGATATTTCTTTTGCATTTTGCACAAAATGGCATTATTCCACTTGATAGTAACATGTCATCTGAGTAGCTTTTCTAGTAAGAGGAGCTTGTTTACATGGATAATTTTACCTGGTTCCTCTTTTTATTCAGCCTTTAATTTTTTTTTTTCTCCAACTGCATGTAGAAACTATTTTTAGCATTTTAAAAAAGATTTTTGAGTTCCAAATTCTCTCCCTCCCTCCTTCCCTCTTCTTTTTCCTCCCTGAGAAGGTAAGCAATTTTATATAGGTTATACATGTGAAATCATGCAAAACATATATCCATATTAGTCATGTTGTGAAAGAAAATAGACTAAAAAAAAATCCATGGGAAAAAAAGTGAAAAATAGTATGCTTCAATCTCCATTCAAACTCCTATCAGTTCTTTCTCTGGAGGTAGATAGCATTTTTTATCATAAGTCCTTTGGAATTGCCTTGGACCATTGTATTGCTGAGAATAGTTAATTCACTCACAGCTGTTCATCATACAATGTTGCTGTTACTGTACATAATGTTCTCCTGGTTCTGCTCACTTCACTTTGCATCAGTTCATATAAGTCCAGATTTTTCTGAATGCATCCTCCTCATCATTTCTTACAGCACAATAGTATTCCACTACAGTCATATACCACAACTTCTTCAGCTACTCCCCGACTGATGGAAACCCCCTCAATTTCTGATTCTCTGCCACCACAAAAAGCTGCTATAAATGTTTTTGTACAATAGGTCTTCACTCTCTACCCCCCACCCTTTTTTTAGATCTCTTTGGGATACTCACCTACTAGAGGAGATGTTCCCAAACTTATTTGGCCTACTGCCCCCTTTAAAAAAAAAAAAACAACTTCTACTCAGTTGTCCGAACAATCCAGCTAGCAGCCGTTGTGGGGGTGAAAAACCAACAACAACCAGCTCATAGAATGCTGCAAGCCTAAGTTCTTTTGATCTGCTTTACTAAGGAAAGCAATGTTAAGGGGTTAACAATCTTACTTTAATCCAGCATACAAATATCATTTGCTTAGTTCAGGGGTAAAAACCAGCACCCTGAACTTCAGAGCAAATACAAACAAATTATAAACATCAACAGACAAACCTTGTCTGATTTAAATCTTAATTCATAGTTACCTGAGTTTAACCAAGTCTGAACATCTGGGCAAGCCAGAGGGCTCTTAACTACAGCTGCCCAGAGTCTCCACATCAGCGTGCCACCAAGAGTGAGAGCCCTAAGCAAATAGCTATGTCTTCTCTTTTTATGCACTCTTTAGCCGTCATCAAACGTCATCTGAGTGACCAGAACTTAAGTTCTTACTTAGCACCTCCCCCTAGGACCTTGAAGGCTTCATGCCCACATCGATTTAACACCTGATAGGGGTTTGGGCCTGGGGCTTAGCATCTAGTAAGACTCAAAGACACTTAATCATTTTAAAACAGTAAGAAAACTTTAAATGTTAAACTTTCTTGCCTTACATAGGCCTTATGAAAATAGGTAAAGGGCTAAGCAGGTTGTTGTATTAGTAGGCTATTGTAACAGTAAAGGTGAGAGGTCCATACAAGGGGTGGTAGTTGCATGAGTGGAAAAGAGCTGGGAGATGTGAAAGTTAAAAACAATCAAACAGACTTGTTATGTGGGGCGAGCACAAATGAGTCCTTGTATGGACCTCTTAACTTTACTATTACAATAACCTACTAATACAAGTTTTCTTGTATTTAAGAATGCAAAAACCCATTTGTAGGTTGTATAAAAATGGACAAATGGGGCTGGAGGAATTTGTTCCCCATTCCAATATCTTCCACACAGGTCATTCAGCAAACTCCAGTGGCTACCTATTGCTTTGTTTTTGTGTAAGTACCATATGTGGCCTTCTAGGTCCCTGGGTGCAGCCTTTTGACTGAGTCCCAAGTTTTAAAGAACAAATCCTTTTATCGGGGGATTTGTTCTGTGAAGTTTGGATTCAAAGGGCTGCACTTGAGGACCTAGAGGGTCACACGTGGCCTCAAGGCCACAGGTTCCCCACCCTTAATTTAAAGTAAGGCCAAAATGTGCTTTGGGCAAACAGAACTACCATTTCACCTTGTAGGTGAATTATCTCTTCTTATGGTACTTCTTACACAGAAACAAAAATACCAGTCATGGAGACTGATAGTAGGAATATTTATGTAGGCCTCGGCAGCCAGATCGCTTATCAGGCTGGCTTAGCATTTTTTTCCCCTATATTGATTATGGTAGTGTGGTACAGTGGATGGAATGTTATACTTGGGGGTCAGAAAAGACATGGATTTGAAACTTCTGATGATAGATATAACCATGTTTAAGTCACGATTTAACCAAACTTCACTTTCCTAAACCTTGAGATTAATCACAGTCCCCCTAATTCAGGGTTATTAAAGGTTTAAAAGAAAAAGTCCTTTGCAACTTTTAGTCACTATCCAATCTTTTCCAGGGTAGAAATGAATTCCAATTGTTGGCACAATAGTTCAGTTCTAGTTAAAAACATTTGCTATTTAATATTGGGACAAACTGAAGGGGAAACAGGCAGTCTCCCCAGTAATCCTTCCCAATTTTATCTGACACATTGATTAACCCCTCTCATCTTGTGGCGAATCTTCCATGATTTGCTAGGTAAACTTTAAAGGGGAACATAGCCTTGGGGTTTTCTAATTTAACCTTACTTACCAAGTTATCCAACTTCTTATCAGGAATGTCATTAATCTCAATTGAAAAACTCTTAGGTCCTTATATACTACTTTTTACCTATAATATAGTTTCAATTATTAGTCACCATCTTTGTTCTTTCACAAGCTCTTAGAGCTCCCAAGGTAGGACGTTTTATGCTCCAGGAAGTACTTTGTACGGAGCAGATGCTTAATGTTTACTAAACTTAATCTCAAGAAAATGACTCTAAGGCTAGAAATTACAAAACCAAGATAGGTGCAAGTAGGTCAGAATGGGTGAGAGTGGGACATATTCTTGTAACAATAAATTATCATAAAAGATTTAGGATAGCCCAAAAGGTATGCCTGTTCTGTTTTAACATTCTGAAAAAGCAAAATTTTACAAAAGTAGATGTGATCTAAGGAATGCACAAAAAGGCAGGCAAAAGGCTATTATTATTGGATAGTATGGAGTTTCACTATTTTTATCATTAGTGGCTAACATCATGCCTGGCCTGTAATAGGCACTTGATAAAATATAGGCTGCATGCCTAAAATGTTCCCTAGAAATTAGGGCGCGAGAACCCTGACCAACAAAAAGCTATTTCAACACCTGCCTTTAAATCTGAAGACAAAAGAAGCAACATAGCATATGAAAGAGGGAAGAGAGCTGGCCTCAATCCAGAACACCAGGTTCAAGTTTGACGTGTGTTCAAATCCTACCTCAAGACACTAGTTGTGATATTCAAAGCAAGTAATAGTACCTCTTCATTTCTGTTTCTCCACCTGTAAATTCTGAGGCTGGATCTAACGATTTTTTTATCTGTTCCTTCTCTATATTGAGAAAATTCTTACATTGAGCTCTGTACACCAATGAAGTCACCAGTTTGATTCCACTCAGCCCTCCCCTCCCCACCCCAAATCACCCACAAGAGACTTGAATTGACTTAGGGATTTCTGTAAATCTTGAGACTGGAGTTCTTGTGAACGAAAGACAAAAACAAACAAACTTAAAAAACAAAACCCAGATTTGGAACAGATTTTTATTTGCTGATAGCTCGCTCTCCCCTACATGTAAGCAACAATTCACAATAAGCAAATTAATTAAAATCACTGTTAAAATTTTGTGGGGAAAAATGAAATGAAACTGAACGTTCAACATTTTTACTATACAGCTTTAAATAACATTTTTAAATGCCCAACATGTTAGAAGATGCTATTTATTCTTTAGGAAAGTGAGAATAAGGAAAGTTGACATTTACATGCACCTGGTTTTCAGAGAATCTGTTGCAAAGCTCCAAGGCCATCTAATTCCAATCTATCCCTGAAAAAGGTTCTAAGCAGTCCACCACTGAAAAATTTTCTAAGCATGTCCTAAAAACATGATTTTAAGCATTCTCTCCACATTAAAATAATCATTTATAAAATAGCATGAGTACCCATGTTCAGCATCTTGATGTTCCAAGAAAATCCACATTTCAAAGAAACAATTTATAGCCCCAACAAAAAATGAGAATTAAACAATATCATGCGACACTTCTAAGCTTAAAGACCTAGCTTACAAGAACATGCACCCCCCATCAATGATAAATACACTGATCTCTCTGGATTAAATAGTAGAGGAAGTTTTTAATACAACTAAACAGATTTTGGGCCCAAGTTCATCTAGCGATACCAAACTCCATTTCCAGATTGTTGGGCTAATACTTTTAATATCTAAATAAATTCAGTAGCTATGATTTTTATTGAGGAATCCTAATAATTTCAGGCTGTGACCAAACCTGCTGTTTATTTCAATATACATCACTAATTATGTACTTGTGCTTTTTGTATAGCTCTATTTTTCTCCCACCTTCACCCCCATTTAACATGTAAACATCTATTTAAATTGAGCCAAGAAACAGGTTCCGTTGTAATAATAGAGCCCTAAGAAAGGCAGCAGGTTGTATAGTTAACTCCTTGTGGGCAAAATCCCTGCCCTAAAACTATGCAACCTACTACCTCTTCCTAGGAGCCCATTCATTCTTCTGCAGTTCTTCTATTTGGCAGCTGCACTGTGAACCAACCTGTTAGCTTAGGCCACATTCATAATATTTAGTTCCTGAAATTTAGACCAATTATTCCTTCTATTCATACTGTTAAGACTACAAACATTTATACTTGTTTAATTTATATAATCATTTTAACCAAATGTTAAAAGAAATGATTCGATCAAGCACAGTAGGCAATATTGTAAACATTATTTGACAGCACCTAACTAATAAATCTAGTACAGAGAATATCCTCCATGATAATTTCTTAAGCTCTTAAAAGAAATTACTTAAGATTGGAGCAATGAAGGAAAAAAGTGCTTTAACCCCAATTCTTCTAGCATATTTAGTTTGTTGCTCCATATTCTCCAGAAAATTCTAACACTAAAACTGCATTGCATTCTTGAGTTTACTGACCCATGAATAAACTGAATAGTCAGTTATACTAATAGTATGTAGATGACCACAATTTGAAAACCTAACTCATCCCTTACTAATTAAATCATTTGTGGGGCAAGTGTCTGTGCAAAATCACAGAAATTTAATCAAATAATCCTAAGACTTTTTCAAGTCTTCTTTGGAAAATAAGCACATCAAAGAAAGTGTTGTATTTTCTTCCCTTTAACCCTTAAAGATCTGAACTAGAAAACAGAGCAAATGCTGCTTTCAAATTTGTACCAACGTGCTTGAAATTCTGGGCTTTCCTTCTACAGCAAGGAAAAACAAATGTTCTTTGTCATTCTGGACAAATGAGGGTTTGGGGAAGATTGGAGAACAGGGTGATTTTTACAATTTCTGTGCACTGACAAATCTTACAGTACCATTAAATGAAATAACAAGATGTATTTCTGCCTGGAAGGGCCACAGACATTTTCAGAAGATTCAGTACCTCCTCTCTGATTAAAAGCTTTGTCTCTTTTAGAGGTTGCATGGTTAGTTCTCAAACAAATGGAAACAGAGTCGAAACAGTACTAGAGTCCATTTATTCTTCAAGAGATTAGAAACAAGGAACTTATGTTGAGGCTGGTCAGAAGACAGGTCAGAGAAATGTTAGCAAGTATCTATACTTTGGAGTTGGAAGACAGTTGCAACGCGGCTCCTCTTGGTCTTCAGTTCTTGGGATTCATAAAGTTCGCAAAAGCAAACATCCAATAATCAAATATTATAAGCAGTTGTTTACATCAAAGCTTTTAAAGTTAGAGAAAACAAAGGAGAGACAGGATAACTTGTCTACAAGTCAACATAAGTATAAAGTAAATACAAATAACATACACATGTAAAAATAACCCAAACCCTTAAAAATGCAACATTCTTCCAGAACACCACTGTCAATACAAGAAAATGCAGTGGCAATAAGTTTTTACGTTACCAAGACCATCAGAGCATTACAAAATTGACATTTTCTGAGTCCAAATATGAACTGGTAATGGAAGCTATGCAAAGAATCAATGCAGCCTCTTATATTGAGTATTCACAGAAAGGATAAACTTGCCTGTAATAGGAATCAAATTTGTGATCATACCTCAGTCAGTTTTTAAAAAACAGAAAGGGAACAACAGAGAAGCCGAAGTGAAATTTGTATTAGGCTCAAAACACTTGGTTCTATAGTAAATAATGAATAGTTTAATATTTGCTTTGCTAGTAATATAAACAACATGATAGCAGCATGGGAGAGCAATCATAATGGATGAATATCTATGCAGCCATTCAGTACTGTAATAGCTTGTCCACTCCATGACCTAAAGTCAATCTTCAAAAAGAATGAACACCCCAAAGAGTTATAAAACATGTAAAAGGGACTAATACAGTACTTGCTATATAAAAATCAATTTTCAGAGTGAGAAGCTATCTTACGGATAGCTTAAGTCTGATCCAAATTTCCCAATATTAATGAAATGTGCCTAAATCAGGAGAATTGGGTTGAAAAACCCAGGTCTCCCTCACAACCTTGTTAGTGATCTTTCCATTATATCAAACAACAAATGAACTTAAGAAATGAATACAAAGGATATAAAGTTTCAAAATAAGAATTGCAAGCTATAAATGACCACATGAAAATATGTTCTAAGTCACTAACAATAAGAAGTTACAAGGTAAAAGAGGTTTCAAATAGCTTACACCCAGCAAACTGGGAAAAATGGGCAACAAGCATACTGATAGAAACCTAAAGTATATTTCAATTTGTAATTATGCAAGTGACTACAATATCCTCATCCTTTAAATCAGTGATCTCAGAATTCACTGGGACATTCTCCAAGGAAACCAGAGAAAGATAAAGTCTATATGTTCCAGAATATTCAGTGACACTCTGTTAATAAAAACTGCGAACCAGGGGTTTGAGCTGAAGAATGTTCAGGAAAACTATGGCATATATATGGCATGTAACAGATTATCACTTAAATATTTTAGTTTCAAGAAACTGAGAAAATTTTGTCAGTTTATTCTGCTTAAAAGTTCAGATTCAGAATACAAGTAAGGGAAAATAATACTATCACTGCTACTGCATTTGGTATGATTACAAAGCAAACAGCATGTAGGATCTACTGTGGAGCAAGTACTTTCAAATGCTGCTGACTATAGAACATCTTCAGGTGCATGTCCTGGTTGCAGAGTGATACTGTAATACAAACATCCCTCCTTGCAATTCTGATGCACTATCATTTGATACCTTTAATTTTTTCTTTTTGTCTGCTTCAAGCTTCTTAGTTTGCTGAAATATGCCCTGGTTGGTATATTTGGAAATGCACCACAAATGAAGAAAACCTGAAGGGGTTGCATGTTTGTTTAAATCCTGGCAAACCTTTAGGTTCGAAAAGGTTATGATGAAAATGAAGCACATACTGCTGACAATCAGAAAGGATACTGATTAGTTTATATGTGGAAAGTCTTTCAGATGAGTTAAGTTTGCGTAGTTTCTCTGTTCTTGACACTATGGAAGAACACCAAGTTCAAAAGCACATAACTTTGCTACAATATGAATGTCTTATTTTTCTGTTCAAGCTTTTGTTGCTTCTCAAATTAGGAAAAAACTAATACATTCCTTAAGTTTTGGCAGTATACATAATTTTAATTTAAGAATAAATTCAAGAATATACAACTTTGGAAATTCATACTAAAACTCAAATACTACCTACATCTTATGAAGAAATTAAGTTGTACATAATGCCCTTTTAATACTCATTGAATTGTTTCTGTGAATAAAAAAATATGGTGTATTTTGATTTCTTTGGCTTTTGGGGGGAAGGGGTAGTAAGAGATGAGGAAGAAAAAGTACAGAAATAGTTATCTTCACTGGCTACAGAACGTGAATATTTTTTATCTTTAGGTGGTCTTTTGCTTGTATGTTGAATTTTTCAAATAAAAACTGTGCCAATCCTCCACTGATTAAGCAGGATATTCTCACAATTCTTTCTCAGAGTTGGGACCTCAGGAGCCATTCATAAGTACAAACCATACTTGGACATGGATTCCCTCTACTGCAGACATGGAAAGGGGATCACTTAATCTAACTATGAAGAACTCTCATGAACTATCTCTGAGTCACTGATAGAATTTTTTTTACTCTTAAGCTTAAATTTGCTTCTTTGCAATTTCCACCTACTGTTCCTAATTCTGCTCTCTCAGAGTAAGTCTAGTCCCCCTTCCAAGTGACAGCTCCTCAAATACTTGGAAGAAAACTATCATTTTCCTCTAGTCTTTTTGGTAGGCTAAACTGATTCTAATATAGTATCAATTCATCATTCTGTCTGCCCTCTTCTGGAGGCCTCCCAGCTTATCAACGTTCTTTCTAAAATATGTTGTCCATGACTCAACCCAATATGCCAGATCAGGTGAATACAGACTTCTACGTAGCTAGTATATACTCTTAATATTGACTGTACCTATAAAATCATCATTTTAAGAAACTTCTCTGTAAATCTGAAAATACAATAGTAGGATTATGAATTGAAATATTCCCAACTTTGAAAAATTAAGCAGATACAAATCACCGCAAAGAACAGTAGAACGTCTACTCCTCAGGGAAGGCAATAGATTGTATAGTTATCTCCTGAACAGGGTAAAATCACTACCCCACAACTATACAATCTACTACCTCACTCTGATAGAGCAATCTTAAGCAATGATGATCAAAATCTTTCAGAAAGATGACAAGTATAAAACCATGTCTTAACATAGCTATGATAAATACTTTTAATTTTACACATTAAAAATGTTTTAGACATAACATGATACAAAAAATGTCTTTTGCTTAATCTAGAGTTCCAAAAATAGAAAGTTACAAAAAGTATGAAGAGAAAGAAGAATAAAACCAAAAAGGCATATTCACTGTTCTCAAACTGCTTTATATAGTAACTTCGGTATCTGAACCTTATCTAAATCTTAGTTAATAATTACAGTGGAAACAATTCTCAAGTCAACAGACATAAGGAACTGTGTAAGTTTTTTTTACCTAAGCAGACAGAACTTAATTATGTCCAGTAATCGCTTTATTTCTTTGTAACTCATACAAATTTGTTTATGCCATTAGAAGCATAATAACATGAGATATACTTAAGAACAAATACAAATCCATGAATTTTTAAGGCATAAATGTGGGAAAGTAACCCAGCTGCCAATAAAATTTTGCTTCCTTTTTTAACATGTGAAATGAATGCTACACCTTCAAATATAATTTATATAATGCAAATTGCAGTAAATTATGATCGAACTATTCTATGCCATTTAGTTATTAATTTCAAGTAAAAACAATATTCCTGAAGATTTCCTCCCACTTTAAGAAAGACAGTAGATTGTATAGTTATCTCCCAGTGGTGGGTGTGACCCTAAAACTATACAACCTACTACCTCATCCCACAGTGGAGATTGTTTTAGTAGTGGTAGATGTGGAGAAAGAATCTCAGCTCAGACCAGTCGAGAGATCAAGAAAAAAAAAAAGCAAAATAATGGTGTTCTCTTCTGCTGATGTGATCCTGTTGTTTTCCTGTATGTGATTTTAAACTGTGTTAATGAACAAATTAAGTTTAAGAAATTAACTTGAAAACTAAAATTGCAGAGTATTGTTGAATAAAGAAACCACCAAACTTATTTTTCCATATCTTAATACTAAATTAAATTTTAACAAATCATTCTTAACACTGTTAGAACTTGGCAAGGGGGCAAAGCCAGGATGGCAGAGTAGAGGCAGGAGCTCACCTGAACTCTCCCAAATTCCCTTTCAAATAACTTTATAATAGCATTTCAAATCAAATACTGGAGCAGCAGAACCAAACAAAAGGTTGGGGTGAAACAATTCTCCAGACTAAGACAACTTAGAAAATCCACAGGAAAAATTCATGTCATTAGGGTGGTGACTTGGCCTAGAGCACAGCCTTGGAGGTGGCTATCAGCAGCAGGAGCAGCTTCAGAAGCTCTCAAGCCCACAAACAGGGTCAGATACCTGATTAGAGAGAGATTACAGGGAACCTTTTGCTGGTGCTGGGTTTAAGACATCTCTTGGACTGGGCATATGCAGTTCGAAGGTAAAGAGGAACACTAGCACTTGCGGGGATGGGATCAAGGACCTGGTCACAGTTCTAAGGTAAAGAAGATTGCTAGTAGTTGCTCACAAGGGAGGAGGGGCTCTGGCCTCAGTTCCAAGGCAGAAAGGAGCACTAGTGCCTGAAGCTGTAGGACAGCAGGGGAACTGATCAGTTTTAGAGCCAAGAGGAGAGCTAACACCTGCAGCTACAGAAGAACAAGGTAAAAATCAGAGCACAGGCCAGGAGAGCAGTGACCACACCTCTCCTTGGGTAATACCACCTTGGAAGCACTGAAAACTTACAGACCCCCAGACCTAGCTCTGAAAATAGCAGCATGAAAAACCTGAACCTTGGGACAGCATCCCCTACACCTTAGGAGCAGAGCCCAACTTTAAAATAAAAGTAAAGAAATAAGCTGGAAAAATGAGTAAATAAACAAAAAGGAACCTGGTCATAAAGTTATTAGTATGGTGACAAAGATCAAGCTACTAACTCAGAAGGTAACAATAGATAAGCAAAACCACAAGGAAGAAAAAAAGTTAACTGACACAGGCCCAACAAGAATTCTGGAGAGCTCAAAAAGGATTTTAAAAATCAAATAAGAGAGGCAGAAGAAAAACTGGGAAAAGAAATGAGAATGATAGGAAAAATTATTTAAAGAAAATCAATAAAAAGGCACTAAAAAATACTAAAGCAAACAACATCTTAAAAAACAATAAGCCAAATGGTAAAAAAAAAAGGCACAAAAATCCATTTAAAAGAAAAACATCTTAAAAGACAGAATTGGCTACATGAAAATAGTTCCTTAAAAATTAGAATTGAGCCACTAGAAGCTAATGAATCAATGAGACATCAAGAAACAAAATCAAAAGAAAAAAAAACAGAAGAAAATGTGAAACATCTCATTGGAAAAAATAGCTAATCTAGACTACTTGAAAGTCGTGATCAAAAAAAAAAAAAGAGCCTAAACATATTTCAAGAAATTATGGAGTAAAACTGCCCACTATCCTAGAACCAGAGGGTAAAGCAGAAACAGAATCCACCAGTTACCTCCTGAGATACCAAATTGAAAACTCCCAGAAATATTATAGCCAAATTCTAGACCTCCTGGGTTAAGGGGAAAATACCACAAGCAGCCAGAAAGAAGCAAATTAAATACCTATGAGCAACAGTCAGAATAACACAAAGTTTAGCAGCTTGCACCTTAAAGAATCTGAAGGGCTTTGAGTGAGATTCCTGAAGGCAAAAGGAGTTAGGATTACAACCAAGAATAACGTATCCAGCAAAAATGAGTATGATCTTTTCAGGGGGGCGGGGAATGGACATTTAATGAAATATTGACTTTCAAGCATTCCTAACGGAAAGACCAGAATTGAATAGAAAATCTGACTTTCAAATACAAGACTGAAGAGAAACATAAAGATAAACAGCAAAGAGAAACCATACGAGATTCAATAAAGTTAATATTCCTACAAGGGCAGATAATACTTGTAACTGCTAAGAACTTTACCATTAATAGGGTAGCTAGAAGGAATGTACATAGAGGGCAAAGGTATGAGTTGACAATGATTGGGATGATTTTAAAGAGTAAGAGAGATGTGCTGGGAAAAGAATGGAGGGAGAGGAAGAATGGGGAATATTATCTGACATAAAAGAGGCAAGAAAGGAAATGCTTTTACAGTAGAGAGGAAAATGGGAAGGTGGCAGGCAATGCTAGAACCTGGCATAATCCCCAAATTTGTCTTGGACTGACCCTCAAAATTACCTTGAAAAAATGCATTTTAAAAAATCCTATTCATTTATTCATTTCTAAGCCAAAGATCATTTACCTTGCTTGGTCAGATGAATCAATGTCGTACTAATACTTCAATGCAGCAAGAAACTTGTCATAGAGACTGATGATTAGGGACAAGAGCCTGATCCTAAAAACTTCCTTTCTTTTTAAATAAAACATGTCTGCATCCCATATGCAGCAAATGCTAAGTGCACAATAACAGAATTCAGTACTATAATCTAATAAATATTGCTTTGATACAGATTTCATAATATGCATTATTACCATAGGCAGTTACCAAATTATATACACACGAACTGGTTGTAAAAGAGCCTGCTGTTAAGAATAATAATTTATTAGTTTAAGGGAAACCCTTCAACTTTAATTAGGGGTATTAGGGAAAGTTTAAATGACTTCGGTCCCTAGCATTGGAAATTAGAAGTGGCCAAAACCAAGGCAGGTATCATTAGCTTAAACAAAATTATTAGCTTTGATAAATTATGTATAAATACTAAAACCCTAATTCATTAATTTACAATTTATACCTAGTAATAAAGATGACTAGACTTTGCACTTGAGCAGATAACCCAGAAACCTAGAATAATTTGGCATGATACAAAAAACTAACATTCATATGCAGATACTTTGAATCTGCCTGCTCATACAGACTTAGTAATATTTTATTTTCATGATATAATTTGGAAGCAGTATCCAAGGTATGGTTGCCTTCAATTCTAAATCAATTTTCCACAGTAACTAGGAATTCAAATGACCTTTGAAGAATAATTGGTAATAAAAACCTTAAATTAATTGGGAAATATTTTATTTGGCAAGAGCTTTGCTAAAAACATCTAAGCAACAACTCTAGAATCAGAAAAGATCAATTAAATTAACAACTTCATCTCTCCTAAGATATTCAAGTGCTTGCCGACTTTCAATAAAAATGACTAGTTAAATCAGTTTTCCCACGCTATTAACTTAAAGCTCTTTAAAGAACCACACAAATATAGTGAAGCTGAGTAACCAAAATTTTAGTTCCAAAGGGGTTTATTATTAAAACTCTAAAAGCTCCATAGAAGGATGGACCATAAGATCATAATTACAGAGCTGGAAAGAACATTGAAGGCCAACAAGTTAAAACCGTCTCATCCAAACGTCTCAACACATCCTATCTCAATTTTGTAACTGTTCTAGGCACATAGTGCATATTTATTGCTTATTGTGAATAGTTCAGTGGATTCAGTATCTAAATGATAGGAGTATTCCCTCCTGTGCCAACATGACCCTTCCCTTTCAAACCCTGTAATGTAGAAAAATTATATAGCAGAATATAGGTGCCTTGAATTTAGACATCATTTCTTCTGTATTTCCCCCTTGTACTTAGAAATTAAAATTTTCACAGAGATGGCATTTAACAAATAATTATGGGATCAAGAATTATAAAGTATAGTTTATACGCTTATCATATTATACTGAACCATCTATGTAGTATCACTGTGTAGCATCAGGCAGATTGCAATAGCAGAAAAAGCACTGACTTCTCAAAGTCAAAGAACCTGGTTGAATTCAGTTTTGCATGTTACTAGCTATGTGACCCTGGATAAGTCACAATCTTGGCAAGCCTTGGCATCATCTGAAAAATGAGTGCTTCATAGCTTTGTTCAAACTATAAAAGGATTCTGTGTATATATTTCTCATCACGGTTTCAAAACACACAAACACTTCAGCACAATTCACAAAAAGCACAGCAGAAGCTACATGATGTGTAGGGGATTGTGCATATCTGTTACTTGCGTCATGTAAGCGCTGCTACCAAAAATTACACACATCCCATAGTTCTTTTCTTCTTTTATACATCCCTATAAATCTCAAGTATATGAAGGAGAATATGGGAAATGGGCTGAACAACTGGACCCATCCCATTCATATAGACCAGTATACAGAAGCTGTCATGATAAGATTTTCATAGCTACAATTTCTATGACTCTATCCCCAACTTTAATCTTCTCCATGATTCTTAGGGTCTTGATCCATTTTTAGGGGTTCTGTCTTTACTCTAAATTTTAAAGATGCTTACCATATTATTAAAACATACATTTCTGCCAAAAGCTACATTAAAAAAAGACATAACAATCTTACTTGCTTTTGCTGATGACTTAATAATTGGAAATCCGGTTTTCAACATCATAATAGGCTGCTGTGGAAATAACTGAGGATTAAGTTTTGAGGCAAGGAAACAAAGCTGTGTTAAGAATTTAAGGAATAAAAGACTTTTAATAACCATGCTTTAAGAACTGCCTTATTTCTAAAATATTTATTAGCCTACAATTTAAAAGTTAACCCTCTACACCATATGTCAAATTAATCAGAAAACTGCACAATAGAGGAGAACCTCATTCTATCTCATCATTTTTAATTCCCTAGGAAGCTAACAACAAAGAAACTTATTTTTAAACGAATATGGATGACATTCTTTGGAAAAGTTCTATTATAAATTAAATTACTAGTGGAGCACAGAACTTATTCAATTTCTTCCTAATCTAATTTAAAATCAGGATACAGAACCCAAAAGGTCTTATACAAGCTAGAGGACCACAAGTTTTTATAAAGGCAAAAATGTAACAAAGATATGATTTCTTTCACAATTTTTGTAAAATATGGTACACCTTGGTGATCATATATTAAAACCTTTCTGCTTCAAAGAGTGATCATTCTCTGTATTCCAACTACAAAATTCTAATCCACATTCTGTCAACTCTATCCCTCACCACACCAAATAGATCCTTAGAAGAGGAATGAAAATTGATGATTTCATTTAATTATATTTTTCCTAACATGAAACCAGATGCAAAATTGATGAAGAAAGGCTACAGGAAGCACCATGTGGCTGGAAGAGTATGGAATTTACGAGTAAAAAGAACTTGGTTCAAATCCTGGCTCAACCACTAGTTGACCCTGGGCATGTCAACTGATTTCTTTGGGGATTTAAATTATAATAAATGGATATTGATACAGATAGCATAGTATAATAAAAAGAGCATCAGAGAGATATCTGAGTTATTCCTCATTCTACGAACTAGCTATGTCATCTTTTAAGTAATATTTTCCATCTCATTCTTCTTCAGAAAAATAGGTTGGACTAGGTGGTCTTCATAAATTGTCTAGAGGCGTTACACTTGAGCCATTCTGTGTTTGAGGCAGAGAACAAAATAAAGGACATAAGTAAATAAAATTAGCCAGAATCCTACCTTTCTAGTCCCATTCAAAACATTCCATCTTTAGACAAGGACAATATATATCTAGATTTAGTTTAAAAAATAAACTTTCAAATTATGTCCTGGATCCCACGGATATTCAGACTATCTGCATGCAAGGCAGGATAAAAGGAGAACATTTAGAATGATAACTCTTAATAACAAAGCAATCTCAAATAATCAAAAGAATGATGTTCAGGACAGGCTTAGGATCAAAGATTAGTACATTAGTAATGTTTCCAACAATGTTAAAATTAAAGGAGTTAACCAGGAAATACCACTCCCTGAGCATTCAAGGTTTTATTGTACTATTTTAAAATTCTAAATGGAAGGGAAAGAGGTCAGAGAAGGTCTGCCAACTAACTTCATTTGGATTTAATGATGTTGTTTACAAAGGTATGTCAAAATTATGTTGAAGATATAAAATCAATGTTATATAACTCATTTGTCATTCTTCATAAAATTATGAATATATCACCTTGGAAGAGCTCCTCAATTACAGGAAATGTATAACTTGTTCTAAATAGGCAATCTGGTTGGAAAAACTAGTATATTTCTGCACCTGTACTTCTAATATTACAAGGCATATCTAATCCATATAGACAAGTCCATAAACATTTACAAATATCTTCATAAGTATTCAAACATGTATGCAGAAGGCAGAAAATAGTGTGAATAACTCATCAAAGTATAGGGTTAAATGACCTTAGAGCCTTAAAGTTACCTGATAGAGACACTAAGTCTCACATAGATGACTAAAACAAAAGTACCAATTAATTCCACCTCTACATGGATTCATTTGTTAATTTTACTGAGGTACAATGGTGTATTCAAATGGTTAAACCACAGAATTATTGATCTAGGGCTTAGATACCTTGTACTCCCTATACCTGTAAAACAGGTATGATATAACCCTACCTCCCAGGGAGTTAAGTCTTAAAATTATCTACACACAGGCTGAAATTCTTAGGAAAAAAAGTTAAAGAGCAATGAAAAGTACAATTTCTGATCTTTCACATGTTTATTTTTACATCAGAAAATAGTTCATCATGTTTTAATTCCAAAATATTGTACTTCAGTCATCAGATTTCTAGTTACAGTAAAAATGAAATCATTAATAAGAATTAAGTTTTTTAAATGGAGCTTTCTTAAAAATAAACAGAATCTGCTCAGTTTCTCATAAACTCATAAGTCAGAAGCACTACTAAAGAAAATAAACTTACTTAAATATATGTACTGGGTATTCAAGATTTCTATACCTTCCAACACCAACCAAATGATTAATCTGATTATAATACCCTATAAATATTCAAGTCTTGTTAGGCAAGTTTTTCCACAGGTGATCAGGATACCCTGAAATTCACAATTTCTTCAATGTTCTTTCAAGCAACAGATTACAGACATTAACTGACTTGCCTATAATGTCCAAAATAAAACCAAAAAGTTTTTAACATTCTCAATAAACTTCATACAATGAAAGTGAGCTGAGTTGTAGGTTGGTCTTCAACTCTTAATGCACAAGCATCTTGTCCAATATTACAAGCGCTAAACTGTACTCTCTAAGTCCTCAAAGCCAATCATATCCTCAGTCACTAATACAGAGCACACCTGAATTGAGCTAAATTGATTATATCTCAATTTCAAATATGAAATAGTTTAACAATGACACATTCATAATTCTTTATAAGGATTAACATGTTTTAATGAACTAGGCTAGTATATATTTAAACTTCTCTGAACTAAACATAATTTAATATGATTCAAAAAGATCATCATGATTATCAATTATCATAGAAACACAGGATTTAGACCTGGAAAAGACTAGAGATAGTCTACTCCAATTACTCTTCCCTCCTCCAATTTTATAGACAAAGAAGCTACAGCTTTAAAAGGCTCTAACTTGTTCAAGGCCATAGGAGCCATATAGAACAGTCAGGATTTGAAACCAAGACACCTGACTACATCAAGTTCCTTTCCAATTTTTTTTTCAGTATAATTGAAAAATTCTGGTAATCTAACTTTTTCAAGAAACACAATTTACTGCAACTAGCTTCATTTCTGGTAATTACGATTAATTTTCTAGATGTTGCTTGGCTATTAGGAAGCTCAGATGGCCTCACAAATAATATAACATTAAGAATTTATTAACTCAGAAAATGAGGCAGTATTTTATAAGTGAATCCTTGCTAGCTAATATAATGTAAACCCACAAGAAAATGAAACTCAAGATTAACAATTGTGTTAACATAAAAGAGGTAAAATTATTTCAACTAGAGATAAAAATATATATACCAAAATATTAAATAAAAATAAATTTAAAAATTAAAGTTAAAATACTAAAATAGTCATCAACAGGATTCATCATTACTGTTAATCATTTTAACACCATTTAAAGTTCTTAAAATACTCCCTAAAAAAAAGTCTGTGAAAGAAATCTTTAATCCATAAAATATGGGGAAAGAATGAAAATGTTTTATAAAGACTGACTTCACAAAAGCTGCTAATCATAGCTTATAATCACATCATTTGAGACTTTGGGAGATCACTCATTCAACCTCTTAATTTTATAGATGAGCAAAGAATGCAATCAGTATACAATTTTGGCCCACCATTTAAATTTGCAAATGTATATAGTAACTTTACTTTCTGAAAAACAACTAGTTAACCAATTAGAATTTTCTGTTGTGGCAAAATAATTCTGCATTATGTAGAATGTATTTCTGAAATAAAGTACATTATAGTCTACTTTATTAGTCATTTTAATAACCTTGGGAAGTAAAGGAAGTTACTTACAAGATAAGAATTCCATGCAAGGAGACTATAAAGTTACTTATTAAAGTTCACTCTTAAAATGTCAAAGCAGTGTTAAAAAAAAAAAAAAACTAGTATATTAATGACCAAGATTTCAAGATGGCCTAATTCTAAAGTCATGTAAAGTAATTTTCATAGCTCATTCAGGAAGAATACTGTATTCTTTTACAAAGCCATTATATTAGAATAAAATGGAAAACTAACCCCTCCCCCCCAAAAAAAACCTTTTAGCAGCTAACAACCTAGAGAAGGAGTTTTTCCCTCATGTCTTAAGATTAAATAATTGACTAGCCCACAATGAATCAGTAGAAGCCAGGACTAGAAGCTGGTCTTCCAAAACAAGATAACTGTTCTTTCTATTATAGACATGTTGGTCATTAATAAAAAATTAATTTCTCCAAATACGAAAGCATGTTTCACAGACTGAAACACACAATGTTTTTAATACTGGAAAAGACTACAGCTATGAAATGAAAAATAGGAAGAAAATAACTTTTAGAACTACTCTGTTGAACCTACAAAGTGGAAACATCTAGAGTATTGAATAAACAAGATAAGATATTAAATATCTGAATATATGGCAGATATCCCACTAAATAGAATCATGGCCAAGAAGTCCCACTGATGCTAACAGCCATTATATGAAAACCATTAAAAAAAGGCTTTCAGGTTGTGTGAGTAAATGAGCACTGGTCTAGGAGTTAGAAAACTATGGTTCTAGTTTCAGTACTGCACTAGCTAGTTCTATGTGTTGCTGTTCAATCATTTCAGTCGTGTCTGACTCTCCATGACCCCATTTGGGGTTTTCTTGATAGAGAGACTGGAGTGGTTTTCGATTTCCTTCTCCAGCTTATTTTACAGACGAAGAAACTAAGGTAAACAACAAGGTTAACTGACTTGCCCAGGGCCACACAACTAGTAAGTGTCTGAGGCCAAATTTGAACTCAGGAAGATGAGTCTTCCTGATTCCAAGTTAGGCACTCAATTCCATGTGCCAACTAACCACCCATGGGTAAAATCACTTCACCTTTTAAGGCCTCAATTTCCTCTTCTGTAAAATGAGTTGGACTAGATTAATTCCCTAGATATCCATTCTTCATAAGGCATATTTGAAAGAGTTTCAATAATTTTCCCCAAAGTCTGTGGGCTGAACTTTCTAATTTTCAAGCAAGTTGTTTTTAAAACAAAGAAAAGTATTCCCCTAAATTGGTTCAATGGACTATAAGACCCTGAGGAAAAAAAAATTGGAGTTTAAAAAATTGTAAACTTCCTTTAATTTTTCTTGCATCAATTTTCTGTCAAGCACTGTTACGTGTTCCTGTATGATCATTACCTTATGATGCAGAACAACTTGTTTCTTGTAATATCTGGCCATAATCAATCATAATTGACTGCAGATGATGCCAAAGCATTGCCAAAAAATAAAAATTCACACCAGTGTGGATGGTGACAGTACTAGGCAGTTTCAATTGTATATGGAAATATAAGCATAAATCTAAAGGAATTTCAAAGAAGGATTTTTCCAACTTCAACTTTTAATGACTTAAATTGCCATGAATTTATCTTGAAACTCCCGTTAACAGTAATTCTTAAGCAAAATCTTTTCATCTATACCAACCCCTTTCTTATAGAATATACATATACATACACACACACACACACACACACACACATAAAAACCCAGACCAACCTGTGGCATGTGAATTGGAGTACAAACACAGTGAAGGGGCAATTGATTTTTAAAAATTCCAAGAACATGTTTGGAAAAATGCTTCTTAAAGGATTAAGGTGAAAAAGTCTTTAAAATCTGTTTCAGAACCGCAAGGATATCTTGCCAACTTATTACACAGTATCTATGAAAAAAGAATAGTATCTGGCCATCTAGGTGAATGCACAATGAGTTCTCACACCACAATTTCTCAATATTTGTGGGTTTGAGGAAGACCATTAAACAGAAGTGATAAAGTTGTAAGCAAAAAAAATCTTGTATCTCTAAATATTCCACCAAGAATTAAGCACTTGGGTACAAGTGGAATTCACAATTCTATACCTACCACATTTTATTCATCAATAAGCTTTTTCTTAAAAATCAGTTCACAAACTTAAGAGTCTGCTAAAAAAAAAAAAATTACACACTCCCCCCACGCCTCCAAATAAAAACACTACCTACCACCTTTAAAGCAGTAGGCAGGGGGCCAGAGGAGGAAAATGTTAGGTAAAAAAGTAATTTCTGGCCAAGGACATAGAGGTTAACATATTGGTCATACTGGAGCATCCCACAGTAAGTATATTAGCTATCAGGAAGGGCCTCGATTTCAAGAGCTCACAGAAATGACCCAAAATGACCCCCAAATAAATATTAATTTATCTAGCTTTAGAAAGCTAAAGAGGCAAACCTCGAGGGCTGGTACTTAAAGCTGTTTCCGGTGACTCAACGAAGCAAACCTGCTGCTCAAACCAGCAAGCCTCATCCCCACGAACATAATTTCCTCCTTCCTTTCCGACAGAATATCCTCTCGCCCCCCCACACACCCCCACCCCACCCCCCCCGCCCCCAAGGGCGGCTGCTGCAGCAGACCTTCAGCTTCAGCAGCAGCAGCTGCTCCAGGGATTGGAGGATGCAAATAGCCCAATAGATAAAGGGAGGTCATAAGGAATCCAGTAGTCCCCTCGGAACCCTCCCGTTCCGTCCCCACCTCCGGCCCACCCCTTCCCTTCAAGTTTTCCCTCCTCTCCTCCCCTCTCTCGCACTCCCTACCTTCCCTCCTTCATCCCAACCCCTAAGGCCAAGGTCTCCCCTGCCCACAAACCTGATAGCGGAAGTGACGGAGGCCCGAGCGGCCCCCGCGGCCTCTCACGCTGGGGCAATGGGCGCCGTCAGCCAATGAGCGCCGGCCCGGGAGGAGGGATTTTCAGGCGCCTCAAGTTTGATTGAAGTGCGGGGAGGGGGAGGGGGAAAAGGTGTCTCTCTCGCTCTCTCACTCTTTCCCCACGTTCCCCTCCCCCTCCCCGCCGCCAGCTCCCTTGACGGGAGTAACCGCCAGGGCCTACCTCCGACCAGGCACTAGAGGCCGTGTCGGAGAGGGCCGAGTCCCCGCTCTCCCCCCACGCCCAGCGTGGCGGGCACCTGTCACCGCGGGCACCGGCCCGAGCCCAGCCCGACTCCGCTCCTCTCTGGGCGTCCCAGGCCTGCTGGGGATGAAGCGGCCCTGCCGCGGCTCCTCACCCAACCGGGCCCCAGCTCTCCACGCCTGGCGCGACCGCCGCCGCCCTCCCCCCCACCTCCGCCTCCCACCACAGCCCGCCGCCGCCTCTTCCTCCGCCTCGGAGGGCGAAGAAAATGGCGGCCGCTCCTGCCTCACCCACCTCAGGGCTGAGGGGAGGACCAAGGTCCGGGCCCGCCGCCTGCGGTCGCCAGCCTCGGGCCCCCATCGCCGGCCTCTTCCCCGGAACGCCGTTCGGGGTAACCCGCGGCGGCGTGGACCCGGATGGAGTCGCGGGGGCGAGCGCCGCCGCGGCAGCCCGAGGTAAAGGCATCGCGGGAAGGAAGGAAGGGAAGGAGGGAAGGAAGGTAGGGCCCCTTGGCGGAGCTGGCAGCTCCCTGGCCGCTCATTGGAAGAAAGGAAAGGAATGACAGCCCCTCCGATCCATTCCTTCCCTCCGCGCCTACTTTCTCCCGCTCCCACTGGACTGAAGCAAAAGGAGCCCGCCCACCTCGAGGCTGAGATTCCCGACTCCCTTTGGTGAAGGGAGATCATTGAGCCCGCCTTCTCCGGATTCGATCCTCCTTTCCCATTTGTGGAAACCGAGGAGTGACAGGCCTTGTGGCCACCCTCTCTGCCTGGCCCCCAGCTCCGCTCCCGCCTGCCGCAGATTGACAGGACTGCCGTCACGTGGCCGCAGGGAAGCCGTTAGGCCCGCAGTGATGGAGGGGCTGAGGATTGGGAAGAGAGGCCCATGCTCAGGGGACTCTCCTCGGCCGACTCCCCTCCCCTCCCAACTCTGAGAGCCTAAGTTTGCCCAGGATTCGCGATTGGCGATAGTTTCCCCCCTCACAAACGCCCCGTAAAGGGAGCAACAGGGCCAGAGCTGGCATCCATTCTCATTTTTTCAGGGGAGCCAACTGAGGCCCAGAGAGGTTCCGTGATTTCCCCAAGGTCACACAGCAGTGCCGGGATTTGAGCACAGGTCTCCTGACCCCCAAGGCCCTCCTGCGAAGGCCTGTGGCCCATAGGGACAAGGCCAGACTTTCTGTCACAGCTCTGCCACTGACCAGCTTTGGGGTGACCTTGGGCTGAGGATCTAGAGCAGGAAGAAAGCTTAGAGACGACCCGGGAGGAGCCCTCTTGAAAGCCCCTTCTTCCGTGTCCTTTGTCAGTCTCCCTCCGCCACGCCTGCCACCCGAGCCCCTCTCGGCCCTGGGACCCCGCTCCTGGCCCTCTTTACTGCTCTTGGTGATCCCGGTGAGCGTCCATTTGTCCAGCCCTGACCCGTCCCACGGCCTCCAGGCCATGTTTCCAGCGAGCTCATTGTCTTGCTCTACCCCCCTCCCCCCACGAGGGCACTCTGTGCCCCACCAACCATCCTGACTGTCCTCCTCCGCCTTCCACCTCTGGGCCTGTGCCCGGGCTCCCCCTTCTCAGAACGAATGCCTCATTTCCTCCAGAACTCGGCTCCATCCTGATTCCCCTCCCCCCCCCAGCTGCTACTTTGTACAGACTTCTTTCACGAGGTACATAGTATCTTCTCTTGATACAGTGTAAGCTCTAGGAGAAAAGAGACTGTTTCGTTTTTGTCTTTGTTTCACCCGAGGTTCGCACAGTCTGTTACATAGTAGGAACTTAATAAATGCTTGATTGTTCTCTGATTCTCTTTTTACATCCTCTATCACCAGGTATGAGAATTTGTATCCAATGAGTTGTCAGCTTGTAGTTACTGAGGCTTGGGATTTGATTGATGTAAATGATCAGTATCAGGAAACTGGACTGTGAGCCAGGACATACGTAAGTTTTGTGAACTCCCTAGCAAAGTGCTCTACTTATAGTAGATAACTAAATATTTGTTGAACTATATTGAATTGGAACACTATCATGTTTCTCACAATAATAGAAGCCACTAGTGAAGGTAGTTTGAGTTTTATTTCTGACATGTCACTGCTTATGCTTCAGAAGTTTGTTGACATAGAACTTGGTGAGACATGGAATTTGAGGGACAAAGCATTTGACTTCTAACCCTGCCTTGTATAACACATGCATAACAAAGAATAATTTCTTCAGAAAAAAAAATTATTACAGCCCTGGTTTACACAACTTTGGTTGAAAAGTAGCTGATGGAAAATTTATCTCCCAGAATCCTGTTATCTTTCAAGGGAATTGATGCCTTAAACTATTGCAAGGTTATAACAGCTCAGAATGGAAGATTGTAAAGATGGAAGGGACCACGGACATCATCTAATCCAGGTCCTTCATGTTATAAATCAGAAGCAAAGGCTCAGAGAGAAATGATTTGCCCAAGGTTACACAGCTAAATTAGTGGCTGACCTAAGACTTTCACCTAGTCTCCTAACTCCCAGTTTAGTGATTTGTGAGTATTGTCATCATGTTTGAAGGCCTTTAGGAGATAACAATACAGTCTCGCCTTCTAGAAGTCTACAATGTGTACAGTACACAAAGCCTTACAGAATAGAGGCTTTGTGCAATAGTGAAGACCAATCAAACCAAGAAATGGGACTATGTGGAGGTCCTCGTTGGAAGAATGTCCCCAGTGACAGCCCCAAACATTTCTTATTGATGAACCAGAATTCCCATGGTATACAAGATTTTGCTGTAAATTGGCAACAGCCAAATGCCAGACAGTATCTCACAGACTAGGATTGCTTTTAAATAGTATGCTCAACTATTCATCTCTACCTAGTCCCTTCTTGCTAGGATTGTGGGGCAGCCAGAAGCAGCTGCCCCAAAGAGCAACGGGGTCAGGCTTGTGTAGGGGTGGATAAAGGAGGGCAATCTGGCCAAGAGTTTACTCAATTCTAATTTAGGGGAGGATGGGGTGGGAGCCCATTGAAATATTACATGACTTACACGTAGTAAGTACTTGTAGTAAAACAGTAAATTAATTGCTTTTGATTTCCTTTTTCTCCCTCACCATATCCCGTCTCCTTCCTCCCCAGCCCTTAAGATATACAAGACCACTCACTGTGGTATCCCACTAAGCATTTAGACCTGTTTTCCCTGGCTGAGATATATTCCAGATTTTTCTTCCCTCCTCACTCATCAAGACTTACCTTTCCTGGAACCTCTACCTTCTGAACCTTGTGCTCAGTTAGCTAATATGATGTTTCTTTAATTGGTGAAGGTGCTCCCTTCACTGATGCTCATCGCTACTCCTCCACATCACAGTACACAGTTTCATGAGTTGTAACTGGAAAGGTTAATTGCCCCATGGTCAACCCTTTGTGGATAATGCATATGTATCTAGGCTGGTCCACAGATGACAAATACATTCCATCTGTGGACCCACAGTCAAAACTTTTTCAGCTTAGTAGGACATGTCATAGCTTCTACTCCATTAGTCAGTCTCAGTATCTCCAGAAGGTAATCATGAATAATTTTAGTGGAGGTGCTAATACATCTATAGATATTAATGGGTAACTTTCCCTTCCTGTATAACATATTTGTGTTTTTCCCCTTGGGACTCTTGGACTCCTGGAGTATACAGCTGACCTCTCATGGATAATTAGGAGGTATTAAAAACCCTTAAAAAATACAGTTAACTAAAATTCCTTTAAAACCTCTTGGTACCTACCATAGTGGGAGGAACATGGATGCCTCCAAGTTGATTGTAAACTCTTGGATGGCAGGGATTACATTTTACATTTCTTTTATAGACTCTTCAACAACCCCCAGCCCAATGCTGAACACACTAGTAAGAGGCTCCAGTGGAAAGGGTACTAGACAGGAGTCAGAAGGCCCCAGTTCCGGTCTTGGCTCTGCTTTTTAGTATTTTAACTCTTAATTATGTGTGCAATGGGAGGCAAGTCCTTTAACCTCTTCTAAACTTCTATTTCCTCTTCTATGAGATAGTGTTACCTACCTCCCGAGGCTATTCAGAGAAAAATGCTTTGTAAACTTGAAACCACTACAGAAATGTGAACCATCATTTTACCCTTTTAGACTGAGGCTCTTATAGGTGCCTTTTTTTTTTAATGGAATAGAATTTAGAGGTAGAAGGAGCTTAGAGTTCTAGTGTTTTTGTGGATAAAGAATTTGAGCCCCAGAGGAAAGTGACTTCGCACAAGGTCAGAAAAGGTCATAAATAGTGCCCTTTGGACTGTATGATGCCGTCTACTAATTAAGACTTATTCTCTTGACAAGCATTAAGGAAGGAGAAGAACTTCCTTCCATTCTACAGAACTGCTGCAGGATTCCTAAAGAAGTCTTTCCCCAGCAGTTACTTCATTCAGTGGAAAGGGGGGAGCAAAGGGGGTGAAAGCATGAGTAGGGGCTTTCATTAATGTGGAATGAAATGTGTTAATAGAATTTCTAACCAATGAAAACTGTTCTTAGGTCAAACCCAAAAACTGACATTCCATGGCAAGTGATCAGAGATAATCACTCCTCTGCCCTTCACTGTGCTTTTTTGTTTTGCTAAATTTCTCCTCTCATTAGCCAAGAGCTCAGCCCCCAGATTCTTTCAGATTGAAAGCACCCACATGCTGACCTGGGACATAATCAGTCCATGAGTAAGGCATGAAGAGATAGCTACATGAAGTTTCCATTAAAAAAAAAATTCCTATAGGTTATATTCCCAGTGGAGCCCCTTGGTTCAAAGAGAAAAAAAAAACAACTTGAGCCCCCTTTTTTTTTTAATGTAGTTGTGTCTTTCTGACTGCATCTGCAGTGATAGAAGCAGCATTCATCTTCATGCCCTAAATATTGCCTTATACTGTTGACTCTTTTGACCCAGCATCACTTTCCTGTGTGGGGCTAAGTGTAGCAGATGGACTACAGGCTGAACAAGATGGGTTTCGAGGAAGGTTGGGCTCCTTTTCATTTGGTTTCCGAAACAAACCCAACACAGTCTTGCAGAAAATCTCATCTGGAATATCTCCTGACAAAGCACTCTGTGTTGGACACTCTGACCTCCAGGCCTCGCACAGTTCGGCAGCATTCACCAACACCTGGTCTGTTTTAGAGAGGACAAAATCAGTAATGTTCATGCCTTTGATGAGCTCTTGAAAATAGTGCCTGATGGAAATGTTATCTTTTACTGGCACCTTTGGGAGAGAGTTGCCTTCCATAAGTCTCTCCATTTCTGTCCTGAGCTTCTTATCTTCGTGAAGGAATTGCACTGCATTCAGATGTTGTTCCAAGAGAGTTTTCATCTGCTGGTAAAGCTGTCTGGGGGCTTGAAGTTCCCTGGCAACAAGCTGTAATTTCTCTAACTTGGTAGAATGTTCATTGTCTAATTTCTTTTTCAGGGTGGCAATCCTAAACTTGATACCATTTAATAGACTGCTTCCAATAGTGTCGATCATAGCTCGAGTGTCTGCTGTGCTGGCGATGAGCTCGCTGATCAGTTTTTCTGTTTCCTGTTAAAATGACACACGCTTTTTTAGTGAGTCACTCCTTCATCTATCTGCCCTAGTCAGCAAGCATTTGAGGAGTGAAATGTGCAGGGACTGAGTCATGGACATGTAGACTATTAGTGCTGTAAGGAACCCTTGACATCTGTTAGTCTAACCCTGGGAAGGTGGAGGATCTAAGTTCTAATCTTGAAACACTGTTCTTGTGTGTTCTTTGTACAAAGTCACTTCACTTTACTGTGTCCTTAGTTTATTCATTTGTAAAATGAAGGTTAAATTAGATGGGAGAAGATCTTAACTTTTTTTTTGTCATGGACCGCTTGTTAAAGTCTGATGAAGCCCAAGGACCCCTTCTCAGAATAATGTTTTTAAATACATGGAATAAATTACATAGGATTACAAAGGAAACCAAATATATCAAAATACAATTGTCTATCTGTTTTTTAAAAACAAGTTCACAGACCCTAGATTAAGAACTCTTGAATTATGGGGCAGCTAGGTGGCACAGTGAGTAGAGCACCAGCCCCAGAGTCAGGAGGACCTGAGTTCAAATTCAGCCTCAGACACTTGACACACTTACTAGCTGTGTGACCTTGGGCAAGTCACGTAACCCCAATTACCTTACCTCCCCCCCTCCAAAAAAAAATAAAAAAGAATTCTTGAATTAGATTTTGGGAGAAAGAATGTCATTAGATAAAGTGCTATGTGGACACAGAAAGAAGACCTGGCTTTGAATCCCATTTCAGGCTCTGTGACCCAGGGCAAATCACCTCTCTCAGTCACAGTTTCCTCATCTATAAAATTTGAATAATTGCAGCACTAACCTTAGAAGGTTCTTGTGAAGACCAAACCAGATGTATGTAAACAGTTTTCCAAACATTAAAGCTCTATGTAAATGAGTTATGATTTCTAAGTTCTGTTCTAGCTTTAAATCCTGTGACCCCTTTATTGTGTGTGGGGGGGAGAATGGGGACAGAAATATTGTTCCTATTTAGATTTGGGGGCAATTCAGAGTGGATTTTGGTCTGGCTTGATCCTGACCACAACCTGAAGTTTGCCATTTTCATACCTTTGCTGACACCATTCCCTGAGAAATGGAATCTCTCCCTCCTTACCTACCCTCACCTGGCTATGAGTCCCCATTATCCTTTAATGCCAAGCTCAAATGGCATCTCCTCCATAAAGAAGGCTTCCTTCCCAACCCCCTCCACCTGGAACTCTTCCTCCCTGAAATTCTGCAGCACTTGGTGCCTCCATTATTGTACTTTCACATTTTCTCCCTTAAGATGGTTATTTGTCTTCTTCCTATCTGTCTCCTCTACTAGACTCAACTCCATAATAACAGGGTCCAGGTTTTGTTCAATGCTGGGTCCCTCACAAAATGACAGTTTCCTATTTCCAGGCTTTTCAGCCTGGTTTTTAAACCCCTCAACTACCTGGTTTCCATCTACATTTCCAAGCTTATTTCCTATTATTCCTCTTCATGCGCTCTTTCTTCTAGCCAAACTGGTCAAACTTGACTTTCTGTCTCTGTCTTTGCACAAATTGTCTGTCCTTGGTGCCTGTAATGTTCTCCTTCCCCAACTCTGCCTTTTAGAATCCCTGGCATCCTTCAAGGCTCAGCACAGGTGCTCCCTCCTACCCAAAGACTTTCCTCATTCACTTCACTTGCCAGTACTCTTTTCTTCCTGAAATTATTTTTTAAAATTTATCTGTGTGCATGTTATATTTCTCCAGGAGACAATAAACTTTTGGAGGCCAGGTAGGAACTTCATGATCTTGTCTTTGTATCCTATTTCCGATACCTACCTAGCACATTGCTTTGCATAGTGCAGACATTTAATAAATGTTCATTTAGTTGAATAGTAGCTGCTTAATAACCATTCTGAGTGAATAACAACTAAGAATTATTCCCTCTTTGTTTTAAGAACACTAACAAGGGTTTCCTTTAACATAGCACTCTCTTATACTCTGAACTGAACCGTAGGTCTGGGCCTGGAATTTATGCAGCTGTTCATAAAGAAGCACCTTTGTAATTATAGGACCCAGAGTGGAAAGGAACCTCAGATCATCTACTGATATCTTCATTTTATAGATAGGAAAAATGAGACCTAGCAAAATAAAATGACCACACATATGTAGCAAGTATCAGAGACAGCATAGCATGTAAAGAATGCTGGATTTAAAATCCAAAGACCTGAGTGCAGTCTTAGCCAGGATGCTTAATGCATCCTGGTAAGTACTTCTTTTATTTATTTATTTATTCTTTATTTATTGGTTAATAGTAAGTACTTCAATATGTTACTGTGTTAGGTGCCATGGGATACGAAAACAAAAATGGCAGTCTCTACTTTCAAGAAACATATTTTGTTGGGGGAAAATCCATGCATACATATAAGTACCTACAAAATGACTACCAGATCATTTGGGGGTGAGGAGGGAATTTAGCAACTGGAGAGATCAGGAAAGATCTCATAAGGGTTGTCACTTCAGCTGAACTTTGAAGGAAGCTAGGTATTCTAACCGGAAGTGAGGAGGGCGTGCCCTTCAGGCATGGAGAGTGGCCAGTGGAAAGGCGTGGGTGGAGATGGGCGATGGAGAGCCAAGTAGAAGGAACAGGGAGGCTGGTTTGGTTGGAGCTTAGAGTGCAGGAAGGAAAGTAATGTATAATGAAACTAGAAAGATTGAGTCTAAGTTGTGAAGGGCATTAAAAGACAGATAGAAGGTTTTATTTATATTTTATCCTAGAGGCAATAGGGAGCCACTGGAGTTGCTGAAGTAGGAGAATGGCATGATTAAGGGAAATCTCTTAAGTGGAAAGATAGTCTGGGAGCACAATTAAGAGGCCATTGCGATAATCTGAAGTGAAAGATAATAAGGACCTGAATGAAGACAAGGGGTTAGATTAGAGATATATCATGGAAATAGAAAGGACAAGATTTGGCCACTGATTGGTTATGTGGGGTGAAGAAGAATGAGGAATCAAAGATAATTCCCATGAAACCCAGACCCTCCCATATCTCCAGTGCACCCCCACCTCATCTCTGCCTCTTACAGTTTTTATCTTCATTCAAGGCTCAGCCCAGGTGCCACCTCCTAAATTAAAGGTGTTAGTATGTTTTCACTGGAATTACCTTACATTACACCTTTACTTGTCAAGGTAAGTGCTATCTCCCTGCAGTAGAAAAGAAGTTCCTTGAGGTCAGGGCTTCTTTTATTTTTGTCCTCTTGTCAGCCCAGAGTAGCCCTTAATAAATATTGGTTCAGTCGAGGTCACCACCTCTCTGTGACTTGTAGCCTCATTTATAAAATGGAGAGAATCGGGGGAATGGGACCAGGACAGCATACTGTGGCAGCTGGATCACTGGATTTAAAGTCAAAGAACCTAGGTAGGAATCATAGCTCTCCTCCTGATGAGCTTAGAAAAGGCACATTTTCTCTGTCTTGATTTCTTTTTCTGTAAAATGAGGAGGTTGTACTAGATCTCTAAGATCCCTGCCAGCTCTAAGTCCTGTAATCCTGTTGTGGGGTGTGGGAAGCTTTCTAGGGTGATTGTGTAAAATAACATCTGAAAAATCTCTTCTCTAATCAGAGAAATTATTAAAACTACAGTCTACCTCTCCAGCTGGAGATGAAATTCCAGAATGCAGCAGGCTCCACAGGAATATATGGGAACAAGAGTTCCAGGAATCAGTACAGGAATATAGTATGTGGTTTGTTTGGTTTTTTTTGAAATAATCATTCTTCCCTAGCAGCTCTGGAGCATGTGACTACAGAACAATGTTTGGGTTGGCTCAGTGTTGGAAGTTTATGAGGAGTGTTGGGTGAATATTCAGGTGAGTGGTAAAGCCTATACAGAGAGCTTTTCATCTGCTGAGACAGAGGAACACATACACACACACACACACACACACACGCACGCACGCACGCACACATGCACATACCAGTTAGTGGCCCACTGGCTTTCAGAGGTTTTCCCTTCTCTATTCTCTTCCATCTCCAGTCTATCCATACTATTTCCAGAATAACAGAACTGGTTATATCATTCCTCTAAACAAAACCTTTCAGCGTCTCTAGTGCTTATTGGATCAAGTTCAGAGCCCTTTGCTTAGAATTTAAGGCCTTCTAGTTGTGACATTCTGTGTTCTGGGTCCTTTCCTATGGTGATATGCTATGTCCTAAGGTTCCTTCCAATCGATACTCCACAATGCTGCAATTCTAATATGTGTCTAAAATAATATTACCATATTAACTTGAGTGAATCAGTGTATTCATGTCATAAACCTCAGTACAGGTTAGGCAGTCAAAAACTTTCAGAATTAGGGCAACCTTCATTAGACAGTCTGATGTGAAGAAGAATGCCTGGCTTTCCTTATTCCCAAGTTTTGAAATATCCTCATATCCTCTTGTAGAATACAAGCAAATATACCCACAAGTCTTGGTCTAACTGAATTGCTCATTTTGTCATTTAGGAGAGAGCACTAGTGTGAGCATTGGGCCTAGAGTCAGGAAGACTTGAGTTCAAATCTGGCCTCAGACACTTGCTATCTGTGTGATAGCAAATCACTTAACCTCTGTTTGCCTTAATCCACTGGAGAAGGAAATGGCAAACCCCTCCAGTATTTTTGCCAAGAAAACCCCATGGACCCCAGTATCAGCATGCTATGGTCCACGGGGTCACAAAGTCAGACACTACTGAATGACTGAACAACAACAATTGGGGTAGAGGAGAAAGAAGTCTAAATTTTTAGTCAGGAGTCCCAAATTCAAATCCTGACTGCCACAGAGCTGTGACTAGGAATTGTTGTCCTGGAGGCAAATTCACTTGGTGGGGGTGGGTGGGGTGGGGAGGCAGGGATATACAATTGGCTTTGGAGTCCAAAGACCCCAGTTAAGAGCCCAGTTCTGCCGTGATCAAATTAGATTTTTCTGGGCACAAATTGCTATATAAATAAGACCTAGTTTGGTGCATAAAGGATGAAAGCTTAGACCTACAGTATCTATTGCCAGATGACAACTTAGTTTTCTCTAGTGATTTATAACTTTATTTTCTTTGGATGTCAGTATATTCCCTCCAGATTTATATTTAAATGTATTTTATAAGGGAAAAATACATGAATGCAAGAAAAAACAATGTATTAGCCTATATAGAAGCTGAGATATGGCTGATAATTTGAATTTGAAATGGCATTTTCTGTAGTCCTTTCCCCAATCCATGGTCTTCTGTACATAAATGTGCAGAATCTAAATGTTAACACATTTCAGAGCAAACTGATGAAAAACAATTTGTGTAGCATGTGCTAAGTTATTCTTTCCTTGGGTTTAGCCCTCCTCCCTCTCCCCTTACCTTGGTGCCCCAAGTAGAATACCTGTCTGAACTTGAACAAAATGTGATCGGGCTGTGTCTGTGAGCTCAGGGAAATGAGTCACATGGTCCCCTACCTCTGTTGCTTGAGTTGTGCTTTCAGATTTCTGAAGTACCAATTGTATATCCTCAGCAAAGCTAATTTTCCTCGATGAATATGCTTCTGAAATTTTTGCAATCCTGTGAGGCTTATGGTCACCAAAGAGTTTACAGATTCCACATATTGGTTCATCATCATTCAGGCACATCTGAGATTGAGAAAAGAAACCACCATCAAATCCTTGATTTAGCTCTGAGTCAGAGCCCATTTCCCCTTAAAAGATTCCATTAGTGAAAGGGAGACAGTGTGGCCCTGGGATGAGGTTTTCCTTTGCACCATATGCTATGGCAGTTACTGAACAGGAAGTATGGAGGGCTGCCCAGACTTGTGAGGTGGTGGAAAAATCACTGGTTTGGGAATTGGAAGATCAAAGTTTAAGTCCCAGCTTTGCCACCTACCAGCTAGGGGGCTGTGGGCAAGCCACTTAGACTCTATGGGCCTCAGCTTCTTCATACCCATTTGTCAAATGGGGATAGTAATCCCTCACTGACTACTTGCCCAGGATGTTGTGAGGAAAGCCCTTTTTAAGCTGGAAAAACTTGACATAAATGTCTTGGTTTAGAGCACAACAAATTTAAGATGGCTGCAGCTGCCATTCTATAGGACGGCTAGCAGGTAAGTTTAAGCCACATACCTTCTCCCACCCCTATATGTCAGTCTTTGACAATGAGTGTCTAGGGCTCTGTCAATGAATAAATTTCAGGAAGTCCATGAATTTGGATTGAGGGCAGGGCATGAGGATATTTACATTTTTATTTTCACTACCCTTTGGTTTCCAAGTTTATCACCAGCTTGGTTCAGACACGGAAATTTACAAAGTAACATTAGTTACCTCACAGTTTGTCTATAGCTCTATGGTAAGTTAAAAGAACTAGGAGTAGTCTTCCAGGACATTTCTCAGTACATCTATTTATCCCGTGATCAAAAACCCAAACTGCCCAAGCCAAATCAGAATATCTCATCGCCTTACCACAGAAGCAATTACACAGAGCACTGCAAATGTGCTTGTCAATGACCACTGCCTTTTAGTCTCAGGCTTATAACATTTTCTACCTTCACTTTGACTCCTTTATTCCCTATTGTTCTTGTTGACTATGAACTGTTTCTGGTTAAGGTCTTAGATAGACCAAGAGGCAAATTAACAAGACTCTTTCCAATGTCGTGACAAGGGGTATGGCCAACATGAATTATGGTTTTGGGCTGAGGGGATGCTAACTTTGGAAATAACCATATTCTCAATGGAACTTAAGAAAGGTAAACTGAGGTGCAGAATTCTGAGCTTTATCAGCTTATTAGCAGAGCATGAACCTGTTAACAAAGTGGGTCAAATGTCTATCTCAGGCCAATGATCCAGAGGAGGAGGCACAGCTCCTTTTTGTAAGCATAGAACAAAGAACAGAACTGGGTAGGTGAGGAAAATAATGTAACTGGCTACATGGCTGGTAGCATCATGGGAGTGAGGACAACACAATTGGTTGAAAGTTGGGAATGAGGTGCTAGCAACAACTCCCTCCTTCCCTCCTGTGACTGAGAAATGCTCATTGTTTGAATCTATCTGTAAGGTTAGAGATCGTGGACCAGACTTCTTTTGATAACAAATCAGACATCCTTGGTGTCCACCTGTATCCCTTAAGGATAACAGATTTCCTTGAAGCAAGAATAAAACAGTGATTAGCAGGAGAACTGAACTTCTAAACTTAGCACATAGGCAAAGAGACAAAGAAATGTGTGGCTTGAATAATCATACAAAATAGGGCAGTAATACAGAATAGGATCAGTTATAGAATACAATCAATTATAAAATGATGCAGAATCAATTTAATTTCTTCACTTTAAAGACCAATATACCCTAAAATGTACACAAGGATTTCTGAGCCCCTAACCACTCAAATGAAAGCATTTAAAATTCAGCATCCTCCTTCTTGTCTGAGGGGGTTGCAGTGATGTAAATGGAAAGAACAGGAACAAATTAACTGAAAGTGAATGTTTCAGAATTAGAGGGAAAAAAAACTAGCATGACCCCCAAGAACTATGAGAAGAAAACTCTCCCCACTCATTTGCAGAGACCATAGGTCCATATGTATGTAACATTGCTTGTGCTTTCAAATTTTTTTGATATATTGATTGGTTTTACTGATTGTTTTTATCTTCCTCTTTCTCTTTTATTTAAAAAGATATTTTGTTTTATATGTGATGGTTCTCTGGGAAAGAGGAAGGGGAGAGATAACTGGGAGAAATTTAGGTGATGGGAAAATAAATGATATAAATAAAATTTTATTTTTAAGAAAAGAACAGAGAGGGGAGATGTGTTTGTGGGCTTGACCTGAGACAGACAGTCTTGGAGATCTCAAATGAGAATTGTCCAGTGATCTTTATCACCATGGACTAATGTCGGTATTTTTTTTTCCTTTTCTTTTTTTGGGTTGATTATTTATTGTACTGAGCCATTTGATTAACTGTCTACACCCTTGACAATATCTCTACTTTCCTACAGGAGCCATGGTTAATGGGTTGAGAACTACTATTTTAAAATATTTCTATGAGAAAATACATTCCAAATTTTAAGCAACCAATTTACACTTTTTTTTTGAGACGTAGAACTGACTATATAACCAAGATTTTTCCAAGATTGGAAAAATCTTACCATTGTCTTCAGGATGGGTAAGAAGTGGTACATAAATACAACTGTGTATGTGGGGATGTTATATTAATAATAAGTAATAAAATATATTCTTCTAAAATACATTTTAATAGAAAATTGTGATTATAAGGCCAATTATTTTCCTGCCTTACCCCCAAACCTCACATCTCCTAATTGGCGGGCTTTCTGCCCCACCTGCCACTGACTGGGACAAATTAACTGCTACTATGTTGCTGTGGACCATTCAGGGTTGTCATATCGACAAAGGATAATGGACTTGGAGTAAGGAAACTCCAAATTGGAGTCCTAGGTCTCTCACTAGCTAATTGACCTTAGGTCACTTTGGAAATAACCTGTCACCCTTTCAGAACCTCACTTTTTACATGGGTAAAACGGAGATAATCATTTCTATGCTGCCTACCTCACAGTGTTACTATAATCATTAAAGTCCTCTGTAAATGTAAGTTTTTATTCTTTTTTATGTCTGATAAAGCAGGGCATAGACAAATGACCTGAAGCTAGCTGTGTAAAGCCTAATTGACAAAAAATTTCTGGCTTAAGGAACAGCTTGATTCACTCAGACTTCTCTTTCCTTGCCAAGTTCTCACTCTAAAGGGCATGTACTTACTATGTGTAATGGGAGTCAATCAATCAATCAACAAGATTAATTAAAGCTCAGCATGTGCCAGACACTATGCTAAGGGTTAGGAACTGAGAGAAAAAGCAGAGGATTTTGTGATTTCCCAGTTATTACAGTAGAACTGTCTTGGCTTCTGCTTTCAGAGGAAAGGCTACAGATGCACTTAGGTGGCCAACTTGGGTGGTGGTTTTGAAGTCAGAAACATGAACATTTAGTTACTACAAGAATGGCAAATGTGACATTTAGAAGACAAATATTTTGATCAGTGCTCCACTTTGGCACTTCTGATAGTGTTCTCATTATTGCTTCAGCCCCATTGCCACCACCCATTTTCATTCTACCCTTACTCTGCTTAAGGTATTAATAGTCTACAGGGGTGGGGAGTCTGCTGCCTTCTAGGTTCTTGGGTGCAGCCATTTGACTGAGTCCAAGTTTTACAGAACAAATCCTCTTATTAAGGGGATTTGTTCCAAGAAATTTGGATTCAGTCAAAGGGCAGCACTTGAGGACCTAGAGGGCTACATGTGGCCTCGAAGCTGCAGGCTCCTCACTCCTGGTCTATAAGGTCCCTGGATGCAGAGACTGTGCCTTTTTCATCTTTCTATCCCTATCTCCTAGAACCACAGTGCTTTGTACCATGTTGAATATATGTGTGTTGGATTGGATCCCACAATAACTTCTAGTAGCTCATCAGATCAGGAAAAAACACTGGTTTTGGAGGCAAAGAACCTGGGTTTGAATCCTAGTATTGCTTTTTACTACTTGAGTGACCTTGGGCAAATTACTTAACTTACCTGGACCTCAATTTCCTCATTTACAAAATATAGGGACTGAATTAGAAGGTCTTTAAGGTCTTTTCCAGCTCTGAATGCTATAACCTAAAAGTCTTCTTTGTAGCTTTCCAGGCCCTCCACAATCTAGCCCCACTCTACCTTTCCAATCCCACTTTAAAAAAAAGTTCAGTGAACAATTTTGAGTACCCACACGTGCACAGCATCCTTATATGAATCCTGTGCTTCATTGAGTCAGGGGCAAGCCAGGTATGTAGCTACCACAGCATGTAAAGGAGCTGGGTAAACAATGAGGGGCACTATAAAATTATTTTTTATACACTCTCATGTTCCTAATGTCAGAAAATTCCTTTCTATGTGGCATATAGCATTTTATCTTGTAATAAATCAAGTAATATATGTACAATGATGTCTCAAAGCTTTTAGTGGACAGAAACACAGTGGGTGAGGGGCCACAATTTTCAAACTCTGCCTGAGGTGTACAAAGCCTAGTGCATGTTCTGAATGAGAATTCCATCTCCTTAATGCTTTCTCAATCCCTAACATACACATCATTCCATTTCCACCATTTCACTCCTATCCTTATTCTGTTTCCTCCACTTGAATGACCCCTGCTCTGCTTCTCTATCTATCTTAAATCTTGTCCATCAAAAGCCAATTTAAATCTGCCTTCTCCATGAAGCTTTCTTCAACTACTCCAGCTATGCAGACTTTTCCTTCTTTGGACAATTATAGAACTTTGTTTTTATCATACACCTCACCTTAGTACTGACATTTTGTACTGTGCTGTGGTCTTATTTATACCCTGGGAGAAAGACAAAGGAAGTACTTAATGGTAGCTCCCCAGTAACTATAGTTTGCTCTCTATTAACTTTTTTTACCTTCCCCAAGCAGACTAGAACTCCTGAGCTATTTATCTTCATCTAGCTGGATAATTTTGCCTCTGGAAGTTGAAAGGATTTAGTTAAACTTTTTATTACATTTGAATGTATATTTCGGGGAACCAGAGGGCTCTAATTTTCTCTGTCTCTTTCTGCCTTCCCCTCTGCCTCTTTTCCTCTCTCTTTCCTTCCTTGACTCCTGCAGAGTAACCACTCACAAGCAGATCCCAGTGTTGATCAGTACAGAAGCTTTACAAAAACTTTAACCTGTTCCATTTTTTTTCAGACCTGGGCTAATTTGCTCCTCCTTAGGCAGCCCTTTGTTTCAGAGAGTTCATCATATTAGTGCTGGATTTAGTGTGGACACCCAACTAGCTTTAGATCTACTGTAGCTCGGAACCTCCGGATTTAAGTGATCCACCAGCATGGTAGCAGGGATCAAAAGCTTTGGTCACCATGCCTGGTTCTGATAATTCTTTGGAAATATTTCTTCAACTTCTTTCAATAGCAAAGCTTTTCAGGTACATTCATTCATTTAATAAATATTTACTATCACATAAAAACCTTGTGCTAAATGCAAAACAAGATACAAAGAAATAAAACTTGTCCTCTGCTTTCTAGTATGGAAATCCCTTCCACTGTAGTATGGGAGTCAGGAAGTGTATAAGAAATCAATACAATAATACAAGGTACTTCTAATTAGCTAGGAAGCCTGGGAGAGAGCTGGAGTAGAAGTCAAAACATTGGCTTTGGTCTCAGCTCTGTCATGAGTAGCTGTGAAACCTTGGGCAAGCTATTTACTCTCTCTGGACTTGTTTCCTCATCAGGGAAATAGAGGTGGGTTGGATGATTCTAGGATCCTGTCCTGTTTTGAAATTTTAAACACCATGTTGATAGTCCAGACGATAAACACTATGGGACTCCAGAGGAAGCATAGGTCACTTCTGACTATGGTGATGAAGGAAAGGATTAATGGGGGAAGTAATATTCAAACTGGACCTTGAAGGATGGGTAAGGTGTACTGATATTATCTTATAAATTGTAAAGTAGAGAATGGAGAATTAGTTTATTTGGGAAAGTACAATCCTCCTATAATTCCTGGCAAATATCAGACCACTTTGAATGAGTAAAATTACCGGTTAAAGATTGATTAGTTGGGCAGCTGTGTAAAAGGAAAACGTAAGATGATACCAGATTCATAATTTCTCCATGTTTTTCACACATTTGAGCGAGCTGGTTTTGTTCCTTGGCATGGATAGTCTCCAGTTCATCTTTAAATTTTTCCAGTATGTTTTCTGCCAGAATGTTCCTCTGCAATCCATTTGTTCCCCTTCCTCTCAAATAAATGACCTAAAACACAAAAGACACGAGTTTGTTCTACCACATCTCTTCTTGAAAAATTAAAATACGGTATACACAAGGTAGAAAGAATATACCTGCATTCTACATCCTGTAAAATGCCTAAAAAGACTTCGGAAAACAAATGCAGTTGAAAATCTCTCTTCCAAAATTATACATCACAATACTGCTGCATACTTCCCTCAAATGACTCAATTTTATCAGCTGTTGGGAAGGTGATGCAGCATAGAGACTGATCAGCCTAGGGCTCAGAATGCCTGTGGAATGTGATTCCCAGTCCTACTACTCACTATGTGACCATGCTTTGGTCAAGTTGCCTCCCCTGTTTGGACCTCTGCTTTCTCCTTTAAAATGAGGGGGTTGGACAAGATGATTTCTAAGGTCTTTGCCAGCTGTGTCATTCTAAGACTCTTTGAACACTTTTGGTATCATGAGCTATGTGGTGTTTTCTACCTATTTGTTAAATGATGGCTCTTTTTATTTGTCCTTAAAAAGAACCATACTTTTTAAGGTTATATGAGGACCCTTAGTTGTACTATGTAAGGCTAAGTGAATACAGCAATATTCACCCTGTCCACACACTTTATAGTTTGCAAGTATCAAAAAATGGTCCTTCTCAACTCCTATCCATCTAGTCTGCTGAAATGGGTCTTCTTCCCATTCCATTTCTACTGTATCTTCCTTTTCTGAGCTCCAGTCCTGTATTGACAGATGGATATTTCTGTAAGATGGTCAAAAAGAAGGCAAAGAAATCTACCAGTGCAGAAAGATGGAAGAGTTTGGTGAGGAGGTTGTGATCAGAGTTTGAGATCTAAATCAGGGCTGTCCAACCTTAGGTTTTTATTGAAACAATGGGCAATATATTTTGATTTGCCATTTTAGTGAGAGCTCTGTGGTAGCTCTGCTTCATTTTTAAAGCATTTATGTAAATTTCTATGCTTGTAGGTGGGCGCATAAATCGCACTGCAGATTGCATGCGGCCCTCCAGCTGCATTTTGGACAGCCCTGATCTAAATGGTGATGTAATTTTATGACTGTGCCCACAGAGAAGTGGAGTAGAGATGCAGGTGCCTAGAGTTCAATCAACAGTACCTACTATGTGCCAGGCACTATGCAAGATCCTCTGAAGAATTATGATGCCAGAGTGTCAAATAGGATAACAAGAGAATTGTTTTTCATTTGGTAGAGAGAAGAAAAATTAAGTATTTGTTGAATGAATGAAGTGTTTATTAAGTACAAGAACCCAGGAGATGGAGACTAGTAACTCTAAAAAGACAAGGTGGGGAGGCCTATGAATAAGCAATATAGTTATTTCCTACAACTCTGCTTTGAAGATTTTCTTGGCTGAATATTAATAGCATAGAACAGCAGATTCCCTATATTGGGTCATTCTAGGAGATAGGTGTGACAATGTAAATGTTTTGGAAATTTCTGTCAGGATTTAGGGAAATAGAGATTTCACTGACAACATAAGATTTATATTCAGTAAACCCATTTTATATGTTTTTTCATTTGGAAAACCAAATTGCTCACCTTCATTACATATACAATTTAATTTCCAAACCCCATCCCCAACCTCTGCAGCCCTAACTCCTTATCTCCAACATTCCAGTGTGAAACTATTTTCCAAATCCTTATAAAGTAGGGAAGGAAAAAGTAGTTAGTAGGCACAGAGGCCCATAACTGTTCTCATCTTTCTACAAAGGTGTGGCTGATGGAAATTATTGGTCTCAGCATGACTCAGTATGCTCAGTCTTTTACACCCACTCTCTGTTTAGGTTAGAGGAGAACATTGTACTCGGGGGCCTGTTAACTACACATCTGGGTACTTAACAAACGTCACCACTCACAGAGCTCCTTCCTCCAAATACCACACCACCACTTTAGTGGGAATATTGAAGTCCAAACAATTCGGTGACATTTTTTTTTGGTTTCTAGCAACTTTATGAAAAGACCAATAGTAATTTACTCTCTTAGGCTTCCCATTGTATTAAATATGTGAGAGATTAGCTTGAAGTTAAAAAGGAGTTAGGGGAAAGGTTAATCTTACTTTCCTGCAGACTGGACAGCAAAACTGCCCATTCACATGGGTACAATTCTGACAGAGGAGGATCTGCTCCAGGCACTGTTTGCAGAAGTTGTGAGAACAGGAAAGAACAAGGACAGGTGGGGTGAACAAATCCAAACACACTGGACAGGAGAGTACCTTCCCCAAAGCCTCCATGACACACCTAGAAGCCAATTGTCTCTACCAAGCAGCCCTGCCATGATCTAGGATTCTAGAATGGGGTTGGAATACATCTCCGTGGAGACCAGCAGGAACAGTGTGACAGTAGGACTATACACCAAAGCCTCTAGTCTAGAAGAGCTTCTCGGACTTACCTGGGGAGTCAGAATTTTCCTTTTCCTTCCTGATATGCACTATAAATGGAACCCCAACCCAATGCCCCATTTCTTAGGTATAGACACCTGTTAGTTAGGTGCATATACTTTTTTTTAAAAATCAGTTTTGCTTTATTTTCAGGTCTGCATTTTCTCCCTCCTCGCTTAGAAAGCAAGAAAAATAAAACTAGCTTTAAACATATACAGTCAAACAAGACAAATTTTTCCATTGGCCATGTTCACCCCCACCCCCATCCCCAAATGTCTCCATCTGTACCCTGAATTGATGAGTTCTCTATCTGGAGGTAGGTAGCATGTTTCATCATGAGTCCTCTAGAATTGTGGTTGGTCATTATGTTGATCAGAACTTCTAAGGCTTTCAAGGTTTTAACCTTTACAACATTGTTGTTGTATAAATTGTTCTTGTTCTGCTCACTTCACTCTGTATCATCAGTTCATACAAATCTTCTCAGGTTTCTCTGAAATGTCCCCTTCATCATTTGTCACATTCAAATACCATAGTTTGTTCAGTTCTTTGATATATCTGGTGTACAGACCTAGTAATAGTATCACTGGGTCACAGGCTATGCATAGTTTAATAGATTTTTGGGAATAGTTCCAAATTACTTTTCAGAGTGTCTGGACCAGTTCACAGTTTCAGGAACACTGCAGTAAAGTACCTGTTTTCCCACAGCCCCTCCAGCATTTGTCATTTTCCAATTTTGTCAATTTTGGTGAATATGAGGTGGTACCTCAGAGTTGTCTAAATGTACATTTCTTGGATTTTTAGTGATTTAAAGCATTTTATATGGCCATTTGGATTTCTTCCTTTGATAGTTGCCTATTTATATTCTTTGAACATTTGTCAATTTGGGAATGATTCTTAGTCTTATAAATTTGAATCAGTTCCTTAAATATCTTCAGAATGAGACTTTTATCAGAGAAATTTGCTGGAAAGATTTTTTTCAGTATTGCTTTTTAAATAGTATTACTTTTCTTTCTGTGTTCATGGGAGGAAGGACAAAATGAGCAGAACTTCACCATGCATCCACTGAGTGGTTTTTTAAAAGTTTGTTGAATTATATTTGAATATAACCCTCCTAATTAAAGTGATAGATATATCATAAAAGACAGGGAAGTAGAAACTGTGTGGTAGGAGAATCAGCTGAGGAAGCTGGGGATATTTGGCCGAAAAAGTGAACACTTGGGAATAGGGGGGCACCTTCAAATCACTAAACCAGGGGTTCTTCATAGTTTCATTGTCATAGATCCCTTTGGCAATATGTTGAAACTCATGGACCCCTTCTCAGAATAAGATTTCTAAATGCATAAAATTAAACACATGGGGTTACAAAGGAAATAGTTACAAAAACATTTCAACAAAAAACATATTCAAAGACCCCAGGTTAAGAATCCCCATTAGCTAAAGAGTTATCATATGAAAAAGGATGAAACTTATTCTGCTCTGTTCTAGACATCAGAGCTAGAAGCAATGGTTAGAAATCAAAGGGAGGTAGATATTTTTTTGCGGGGGGGGAAGTGAACATTTATTGAACACTTACTATGTGCCAGGAAGAACTTTCTGAGTTGCTGAAAAAATATTGTGGGTGATTTTCAAAGATGGCAAGTTTCCTGTCACCGAAGAGCTTCAAGTGGAAAACTTGATGACTTTCAGGAACTTTGTAGATGGTGTTCCTGCTTTGTTTATGAGTGAGACCAGGTAACCTCTGAGGTTCCTACTTTAAACTCTTATGATTCTATAAAATACAAAAGGGACTTTTTCTTTGTATCTTAACCCAAACCTTCTCTTTTAAGGTAGTAGCTTTTGATTTTTAATTATATGTGGTTTTTTCTTCATCTTTCTCTTACTTTTCACCCACTGTGATAAACTTCTTTCTTCACTTGTACCATTTCTTGTCCCATTTCTGACATAATGTCTGCAAGAGACTTCCATGAGTACATTCTCTATCCTTCCTAATTTGCACATTTAAATTATATTTTCACTACCACCTTTCTCTCAAGCTCCAAGAACTTTTTAAATTGCATGTCATTAATCTTCTCAGATTCCAGTGGCTAACAACTCTCTCCAGTCTTTTCCATATTACCTGTGTATGGGAAGGTAAGGGCTTTTCAGGTGAGTATTTGCAACCTGAAGAAGTGATAGAGTCTCACAGATATAGCTTGTTCTTGATTAAGTAGGTAGTTGAATTTACCCCATTCCCCCCACCCCCACCCCATTGAAGGTCTTCAAACAAAGTCTGGATGACCACTTGCCAAGCATGTTGAAGAGGGAAGCCTTTTTTCAGGCATGGGTTGGACTAGATGATCACTGAGATGCCTTCCAGCACTGAAATTCCATGATTCTGTGAAGAGAGGGGCAAAGGATGATGCATTTCAAGAGGTTCTTACAGATTGCTTCCTTTCCCTCAAGCCTGTGCAGAAAAATATATGCCACAGGGCTACCTCTTGAAGATAAAAGTTTCCCCTTAATCAATTAAAATATGAAAATAATGATCATCTTTCTCATCCTATTTGGTTTCATGAACCCTGGCTTATGTGGCTCCACAGAGAAAGGATTTGGCTTATTTGTATGCATTAAAGGAAGTCTGTGATCTCTTGCTTAATATTTCACCAAAGCACCATTACACATTTCCTTATTAGAGCCAAGGGAATTTCTCATGAGCCATGACTGCTCAGTATACTTTTTCCTGCTTTGGTCAGGAACTGTGATTTTATTGGGGGAACTCTTTGTGGACTTTGATTCAGATAGGCAACTCCCCCATAATTTATAGTCTTAAGAGAGTTGCTTGGAACACCAAGACATTAAGTGACTTGTTCACAATTACACACCAATATATCTCAGAGGCAGTACTGGAACCCATGTGTTCCTAGATCCAATGCTGGCCCTCTAATGATTATACCACACTGTTAGGTATTGTTTCATACCATACCATTTTTATGTCTAAGAATTTGTGGGACCTCCAATAAAAGTATGTCTTTTTTAAAAAATATAAGTCAAATGAGCTGAAAGCCTTTTAATAAAACTATATGCTAAAATCTAAATTTTTGTGCCTTATAATTAGCAGTTACTAAAAGCCATTTAAATAAAGAAATCCCTTAATAAAAATAAGCATGTGGTTTATTATGTGACTGTGACCAACAAATTTCTTTTTAACCTTTAAATATAGAAAACAAACATCTGGTGAATTATTTTGTATTTTGAATGGGTGGTGGCAAAAAAAAAATACAGGCATTAGTCAGAAGCTAGGAAAAAATGTTTTACTTCTAGCAAGCAATATTTAGAGACAGGATTGAGAAAAATATTTAGTGGCATCTGCAAAAGAACAGTTTTTTTTCCTCCTGTACACAGTATCTTAAATTTTCAGCAGCAAATGAGAAAATCTTGCTATTTAATACTTAGTCCAAGACCACTTAAAGACACTTTGGTTCATCATGTGACATGCAGAGTTGGTGTTTAGAAAAGAAAAACTGTTGTAAAAATTTTTGCATCTAGATTTCCTTAGACTAGATCTAAATACCCAATTAGGAAAGATTGTAAAACTCTCAATAGATATCCCAATTCATTTCTCTACTGAAAGCAACATGTGAGAAATGCACTGAGAAAATTAGTGAAATTTCTCAGGACACTCTTTCATGGTGTTTTCATTCTCTTCATGTTAATTGAAGAGCTGTACCAGTGAACAAATCTTTGAACCAATCCATCATTCCTAAGATATTTTATTTCAGATTGAACTTTTTCATTTCTGGTCTCAAGACTGCCTTTCTTCTACTGACCACACTTTGAATATAACTGTAATTGGGATTCAGAGTTGAGAAGGGTTTGGACTGTCTAGCCTCCCTCAACCTAAAGCTACTAATTTCATCATTGGACCGTTTTTACAATGCTGAAATCAGAGAAAGTACAGTATACCTCAGTCATCTGGAGACTGTTTACTCAAGAGCTTCACTTATATGGAACATTGTCAATAACCACATGGCTCTTATAGAGGCTCCATGAGGGCATGGAGATCTATATATTACCTAGACTTTGGATAGTCCCCTCTTATCTAGCATAGTGCTTTATGCCTAGTAGACACTTAAATGTTTGCTGAATTGTTGAAGCAAAAAGGTCCTGAGCAGCCAAGTCCATGTTGACTTATTTTTTCAAGGCCAAGACCCTCTGGTTCTCACTAAGAGTCTATTGGCTCTGCTTTGGACAAAATCCTAATCAGTTTTGTAATCTGGTTGCCAAATTTAGAGATTAGAAGTATTGAATTAGAATTGGTTTGGGAGCAAGAAAAGAGGAAAAGGAAAGTCTTGAGATAGGCAAGAGACACTCACTGGTAATGGAAGAGAATAGACGACCCAACAAAAAGCAGACAGAAGAACTTTAAAAAAAAATAGTAGCCTGGGGCTCTTTAGTGTAGGGACAAAGAGCCCCACAATCAAAATAAAAAACTAATGTCCACAATGGTGACCACAAAGGTACCAAGGTCAAAAATAGATTTACTCTCAATTATTAGTGAAAGAAGAAAAGTTTGTTGCCTTGGTACTGGGCCCAGAAGATTCCCATCATCTAACCATACTCGCTGTCGTTTTGCTGGCATATGCTTTCTTGAAGGGTACATAAAAGTAGAAAGGTTAACAGTTTGTAGGTAGCTCTAAGTAGTTATAGCTTCTTGGCATTGTCTCCCCATTTTGACCACTTCCAAATCCTGTGGGTGCAACGGTCATTGTTGGAAGTCTGTTCTGTACTGATTGACACTTGTGTTTGAGCTCAGGGTTCCAGTCCTGTGGAATGGGGGTAGGAGTGGGGAGGGGAAGCCCCTTGAGCCTTAGAGTCAATAGGCCAAGAGGATCCAGGTAGTATTTTCAGGGATTGTGACACCTGCAGGCCTAGGGAACCTATATATAGGGGTCTGGCCTGGGCCTACTTCCAAAAATATGTGATAGATTTAGTGATAGGTTTCAGGAAGAAAGTGAGAGATTTTTAGAAAGAATGTGATAGATTTTAGAAAGAGTTCTATTACTAATAGTTAAAATGTTATATGCTCCAGTTATCAGGAAAAAATCTCTTTATGCAGGACTCTTCATTCAATTGAATTCAACAAGCATTTATTAAGCACCTACTATGTAGGTGGTAGATACAAAGGGGCCCAGTCTACTGTCAAGGATCTTACAAATTCAACAATAAATAAATATAACATAATTTAGAAGGTTGTGCCATTAACAATTAGAGAGATAAGGAAAGGCTTTATGTAAAGTGGCTGTTCAGGATCTTTTTGTTTCAAGACTTGAGCTGAGCATTGAAGGAAATTTGGGATTTTAAGAGGTGAGGAGCAAAGGAGTACATCTGAGGCACAGAAATGGGAGATGGTATGTTGCTGAGTTCAAGAAACAGCTAATGGGTCAGGTTGGCTGGAACTTAGAATGTGACCAAGGAAATCATATGAACTAAGTCTTGAAAGGTGGAGAGTTTTAATAACAATTGTGGACTTTTCTTTTAACCTTAGAGGTAATAAGGAACCACTAAAAACTTTTGATTCTTTAAACATTAAAAATTAAACATTACATTCTTTAAACATAAACAGCAGTGGGAGAATGTCTGTGGCAATGAGTTGGGCAACACAAAACCCGTTTATTTACCCAGTACAAAGAAGCACAGGAGACATATGTTCCAGTCTGTGTCTTATCAATATTGATTTGGCAGGTTTTGTGGAGGATGATTTGGAGAAAGGAGAGAAAATCAGGGAGCCTAATTAGGTGGCTATTGTATTAGTCCAGACAAAGAGTGATGAATGAGGGTGGTAGTTGTAGAAGAGAATTGTAGTAGCAATTTAGATTCGAAGATCTTTCCCACCCATTAATAGGCCATGTAACCTGTTTATGTCACAGAAAGCCTAACTTACATGTGGTGGGAGGAGCTTCCTGACGGGAAAAGGAAGTTATGTCACAGGAAATGCTGAGAGAGAGAGAGAGAGAGAGAGAGAAGGGAAGAGAAGAGAAAAGAAGAGAAGGGAAGAGAAGAGAGAGAAAGAGAGAGAGCAGTTATGGCTGCTAATGGCTGCCCTAGTGATTGTTAGAACTGAACAAGCTGACTTAGGTGTACTGTGAGTTTGTTTTGGGGAAGAACCCAACGGGGGGTGGGAGAGATTTTGGGATGGAGAGGCTCCATGTTGTGATATTATGTATGGAATGTTTTACTGCTGTGATAGACTGGATAAATGGCTTGTGGGATATAGTGTCTGAATAAATGGTTTACTTCTTCTACCTTCTATGTGGAGAGTCTCATATACTTTGCAATACAGAACTGCATAGGCATTTTGACAATTATCATCTACACCGCTGTTATTGCCTTACTGTTACAAGAACTTACAAAATTTAGCAATTGACCAGATTGAGGGAGAGGCTGAAGGAGAAGTTAAAATCAAAGATGAATGGAACGATGGGCATAAATTTGAAAGAGGTTGGGTTTTGGTGGGAAACAATTAAGTTCCATTGTGTAATGTTTAAAATGGCTGGTGGGACATCCAGATGGAGATGTCTTTCAGGTGACTGCCAAATGAGGACTAGAGTTTAAGAAAGAGATTAGGGCTGAATATATAGATGTGGGAGTCATTGAGGTAGCAGTGATAATGGAGTCCATGAGAGGAAGAGACCACTGAGAGACTGAATAGAGAGAAGGACTAAGAGAGAGCCCTAAGTAACATCCGTTCTTAATGAACAGGAGATGGAATGATGACCCAGCAAGAGAGACAAAGGAATAGTCAGGTCACAGGCTCATAAATTTAGAGCTAGAGGGATCTACTTCAACTCCCTCATTATACAGATGAGGAAACTGAAGTTCAGAGAGATGTGACTGACTCAAGGTTACACGGGTAGTAAGAAGCAAAGTAACAATTCAAAACTAGTTCCTCTAACTCCAAACTCACAGTCTGTCTTCTGCGGGAGGACCAAGAAGAGAGTACAGTCATGTCACAGAAGCCAAGGCGGGAGTGTAGCCAGCAGGATCCTGACGATGCTGGTAAATGAGGTGCTGGTACAAAATCAACTAGACCAACAGTGATTAGGAGGGTGCCTGTTTAGTTGATATCTTGCTTTAATTCATAGAATTACAGATCCTAAAAGCTGGATGAGACCTCAGAGACCATTTAATCCAAACCTTACCTTACCTTGGATAGGAGGTTCTCCCTGATTCCCCTACCCCTCCCTCCCAACCTTGTAGATGTTTGCTATATACTTATTTGTATACATGCGCCACCACGTAGAACATAAGACTCGTTCCAAGTAAAGACTGCTTCACTTTTGTCATCTCCAGGACCTAGCGCAGTGTCTTACATGGAATGCGTACTCAATAAATGTTGAATTGAGTTTGTTCCTCAACAAGTGGTCACCCAGACCCTGCTTCAAGTCCATTGGTGAGGGGGAAAGTATGACTTCATGAGGTGGCTGGTCCACTTTTGGATAGCTCTAATTATTAGGAAATTTTCTTCATAATAAGATGAAATCTCCCCCTCCAAAACTTCTGCTCACTATTCCCTTCCGACCTCTGGAGTAAGCAGAACAAGTTGGCATATTCTATATACCAACTACTCAAATACTTGAAAACAGCCACTATGTCTGCTCTAAGTCTTACCTCACCCCAGATAAATATCCCTGGGTCATTTAACCACATGGATCCCTTTGACACTGAAACCTATGGACCCCTTCTCAGAATGACGTTTTAAATGCATGAAATAAAATACATAGCATCACAAAGGAAACCAATTTTTGGGAAATACATTTACCAGAATTTTTTTTGAAAGTTCGTGAGTCCCAGGTTTAAATCTGTTTTATCCAATTTTCATATGCCCTAGGGTCCAGTCCTCTCATCCTCCTCCTCTGGAAACACTGCAGCTTGTCAAATGCAAAATCATTTGACTACTTCAAGAGTGATCTGAGTAGGTATATTGGGTAAATAAACTGGTTTTGTGACACCCAACTGATTATTACATACATTCTCCCACTTCTGTGCTTATAATGTTTAAAGAGTCAGTTTGGTCAAAAGGGAAATTCTACCCAGAAATTTGTCTCCTGCTTGGCCAGGCCTAGCACTGAGAGTTCACAATGCAACTAGTCATGATCTTCCACGAACATGGCATGGACACAGGTAAAACACAATATGTGAAAGGGTTGATTAGGCTTTTCAATGGTTGCCAGGAAGATAGCAGTATGTCTTGGTGGAGCCACTCAAGTAGAGGTCCCTGAGCTGTGCTTTGCCTGGTCTTTAAATCTGACCAGTCTGAAACTGACTCCATCTCCAGATCCAGGCACATACATAAAGGCACAAAAAAAGGACTACTCGAGAGCTCACTGGCTTGGAAACAAGAATACTCACCTTACAATGCCAAACAAGTGGTGCCCTTTCAATATCACAGGAACTTTTCAACTTGGTATGAGAGTATTTTTTAAAATATTTTTCCTACTAGATACTTTAGGGATTTTTAGGCCAGTTTACTAATTTTTCAGCTGGTCTACTCATTACTTTTGTTATCAGAAGCCTAATAAATTAACAAATTGACACAACAGGGTACAGGACCACCTCTCCTGTGTCAACAATCATTCCTCTATAAATCTGAATCTGCTAGCATTATATTTTTTGGCTGCCACATCACACTGTTGTTTCAAATTGGCCAATACTTTCCCTGTTTTACACTAATACAGATGATTTGTTTTAAAAAAAATCCAGTGTAGGACTTATTCTTATTAAATGTCATCTTATTTGTTCTGACACATTGTCCTAGTTTGTTGGGATTTTGTGGGATCTGGACTACCTTCCAAACCATTAGCTCTCCTGCTTCCCAACTTTGTGTCACTTAAGAACTTGATAATCAGGCCCTTTGTACCTTCATCTAGGTCATTGATAACATTTTCACAAGGCAGAATTTGATGTGCCATGTAACCAAGAAACTACCCTCAAATGTTTAGTATAATCTCAAGCGTGTAAGAAAGAGACGATAAGACTTAGAAATTTAAGTTGATACGGGAGTATGTTTCTTATTGAGATTAACTACTGCCTATCATATAAAATCTAAACTTCTTAAGTTAGTATTCAAAAACACTTAATCCCCCTTGTTCTGACTCAACTTCTACCACTTCAACTTCTTCATCTTTATAATTTTGAAAAGGCACCTCTACCTCTGCTAAACTTATGTCCTTACCATCCTCCAAATAGCATTTTTACTTCCATACTTTTGTTCATGAACCTCTCCCCCTGCCATTATCTATATTAATCCAACACTTTTCCTTGGATCTAGTTCCATACTCACCTCTTCCAAAAGCCTTCCTTATCCCCGCCCTACAGAGATGACTTATGCCTTGTGTCTTCAACACTCAGGTATGGAGCTTATACATTTGTTCATATACTGCTCTGCAATTTTTCAGTGCTTCTTTTGTATACTTATGGTTTTCTAATTTGCTTTCTTTTCATCTTCCTGTGTTCTTATCTCACTTATTAGATTACAAGCTGCTTGAGGGCAGGAACACGGTCATCCTTATCTTTGTATCTATCACAGCGTATGGCACAAAGTAGATATTAAATGAATTATTGGGCTACTCTTTCTCAAGAGTAGGGACTTTATCAAGACTTGGTTTACAACCCTTTTGTTATGTGAGTACATATAGTAGGTATTCAATAAATATTTTTTGAATATATCTAGCCCTAACAAAAATACTAATTTCAATGAGTAAAATGAAACGCCAAATGATTGGCTTGCCCATTGCAGTTTTGCTGTATTTTTTTTAAGAGAATGGCAAAGCAGTAGAACTAACATTCAATCCAATTTAAGCCCTAAATGGAAAAACACTAACCAATGCTACCCAAGCCATAGCAAATAAAAAAACCAGAGCAGAACCCACAATTACATATACTTTCAAGAGAGCAGTAGTCACAGAGTCAGCAAACCTTCATCAAGAACTGGTCATGCTGGACTATCTCAATCAACCAATACACATTCATTAAGTATCTATTATGCATTAATCATTGTGTTAAGGGGGGGATACCAGAAAAGGCAAAAGACCACCCCCACCTTCAAGGTGCTTACAATCTAATGGGGGAGTCAAATATATATAAAGAAATACGTACAAAGCAAGTTATATACAGGATAAATAGGAAGAAATTAACAGAGAGAAGGCACTAGCTTTAGGAGGAGTTGGAAGAGACTTCTTGCAGGTGAAGCTTTAGCTGGCTTAAAGGAAGCCAGAGGAGAATGGAGAGCATTCAAGGGATGGACAAAAACCAGAGAAAATGCCTGGAGTGGAGAAATGGAGTGTCTTCTTCAGAAAACAGCCCAGAGGCCAGTGTCACTCGGTAAAAGAGTTTGTGTCAGGGAATAAGGATGTAAACCTGGAGAGGCAGGAGGGGTCTAGGTTATTAAAAGCTGTGAATGTCAAACAGAGCATTTTGTATTTGATTCTGGAAGTGATAGGGAGCTGCTGGAGTTTATTGAGCAGGGGAGTGACATGGTTGTACCTGTGCTTTAGGAAACTCACTTTAGTGGCTGAATGGAGGATGGACTGCAGTGGGAGAGACTTGAGTTAGGAAGACCCATCAGCAGGCTGTTGCAATCATCCAGATATGAGGTGATTATCGGCCTGCATCAGGTTAGTGGTGGTATCAAAGAAGAGAATGGGGTGTATTTGAGAGATATTGCAAAAGTGAAATTGAGAGACCCTGGAAACAGCTTAGATATGGGGGCAGGGATGGGGTGTGAGAAGACAGTGAGGAATCCAGGATGAATGTTAGGTTGCAAGCCTGAGGGACTGGGAGGATGATGTTACCCTCTATAGTAATAGAGAAGATTGGGGGGAGGGAGTGAAATGTTTAGGGAGAAAAAAATGAGTTCCGCTTTGGACATATTGAATTTAAGATGCCTACAGGACATCCACTTTGAGATGTCTGAAAGGCAGTTGGAGATGCAAGAGTGAAGGTCAGCAGAGTTTGGGGCAGGATAGGCAGATTTAAGAGTCATCAGCATAAAGATGGTGATTATATCCATGGGAACTGATGAGATCACCAAGTAGAGTAGCATAGAGTAGAGAAGCAGGCCCCAGACAGAATCCTGAGGGGCATGGATGGTTAGAGTGAATGATCTGGAAAAGAATCCAGCAAAGGAGAATGAGGAGCAGCTAGATAGGTAGGAGGAAAACCAGGGGAAAGTGGTGTTTTGAAAATCTGGAGAGAAGAAAGTATCAAGAAGGAGAGAGTGATCAACAGTGTCAAAGGCTGCAGAATGAGAATTGAGAAAAAGCCATTGGATTTGGCAACTAAGAGATTATTAGTAACTTTGGAGAGAACAGTTTTGGTGGATGATAAGGTTGGAAGCTGGATTGTAATGGCTTGAGAGGAAAGTGGAGGTTACCTGTTGTAAATAGCTTTTTTGAGGAGTTTAGCTACAAAGGGCAGAAGAGCTATAGGATGATAGTTAATGGAGATGGATCAAATGAGGCTTTTTTTTTAAGGATAGGGGAGCCATCCTGGACATGCTTATAACCAGTAGGTAATGAGGCTGCAGAGAGGGAGAGATTGAAAATCAATGAGTGAGGATGGCCTGGGGGCACTCTGTTGGACGAGACAGTAAAGAATGGGGTAGTTTGGTAAAGTAGAGGAAGAGGGGAGAAGAGGGAACTCACAGTGAATGGCCTCAATTCTTTTTCTGTAAAATGTGAGGTGAGGTCTCAGGGAAGAGTGAAGGTAGGGGAGTCATGGGAGGCCTGAAAAGGAATGAAAAGGTTTGAAAGAGCTGGTGTGAAGAGGGGGATAGTGAGTTGATAAGGGAGGTATAATAGGATTGCCTAACAGCAGTGAAGGCCCAGTTGACATTGCCTAACACAAATTTGTAGTGGATCTTCTCAGAACAGTTGCATGATTTTCTTCACCTTTTTAAAGCAGCACAGGGTAACCAGACTGGAAGATGGGAGGAATGCCAAAGATATAGTTTACTTAGATTTTGGCAAAGCATTTGACGGAATGCCTCATATTATTCTTGTGGAAAAGATAGATATGGACTGGATAATGATACAAGTATGTAGATTCAGTCCTGGTTGAATGAGTAAACTCAGCGTAGTCCACTAAGATTTTCATGTCAAACTGGAAGGAGGACTAGTGGAGTGCCACAATTACCTGTTCTTGGCCCTGTGCCGTTCAAGTTTTTAAAAATCAGTGACATGGATAAAAGCACACTTGGTATGCTTATCAAATGTGCAAATGACACAGTACTGGGAATGATAGCTGATACACTGGATGACAGACTCCAAAGAGATCTTGAAAGGCCAGAAAGCTGGGTTGAATCTAGTTTGATAAAATTTAATAGGGCTGAGTTTTTACATTTAGGTTAAAAAACTCAACTTTACAAATAAAAGATGAGGGGAGTGTGTCAAGGTAGTAGTTCATCTGAAGAGTATCTGGGGGCTTTAGTGAACTGGAGGCTGCTACCAAAAAATGAAAATGCAATCTTGGGCTACATTGAGAGGCCTATATTCCAGGAAGAAGGTGTTCCAGTGCATTCTGTCATGGTCATTCCACATGTGGAACCCTGTTTTCAGTTCTGGGTGCCAAAGTTTAAGAAGAAGACAACTCGAGAGAAATCTATAAGTGGACAAGCAGGACTGTGAAGGGCCCTGGGTCCAAGTCATATGAATTTGGGTTAAATTAACTACGGCCATCTAGCCTGAAAGACAGAGGGGGAGAAGATAGCTATATCTAAGTACCTGAAGGAGTATCTCATGAAAGAGGGATTAGATTATTTTCTGTTTAGCTCCAGAGGGTAGGGAGCAACAGGGTAGAAGTGACAAAAGGAAAATTTAGGCTAGATATAAGGAAAAACTTACTACCAATTAGAGCTGTTCAAAAGTAGAATGGAACTCCCCACTAGAGGTGGTGAGTTGCTCGTCACCGGAAGTCCTTGGACAGCGATTTGCAGGGTGTGTTAAAGCGGGAGCTTCGTTTGGGTAACATTTAGCCTAGGTGGCTGCTAACGCCTCTTTCCAGCTGTCAGACTCAGAGATTCTATAGTTAGGGCTATCCAAAAATAGACTGAACTACCTTAGTGGGTTTCCTCTCATTGGAGAAGTTCTGGCAAAAGCTGGATGATCAATTGTCAGGTATCTTGTAGAGAAAGGATTCTCTTTCAGGTCTGGACTAAACGGCCACTTAAGAACTCTTCCAACTCTGAAATTCTGTGATTGTGTGACCCCCTAATAGGAACTATCAGTTACAATACCTTGTGTTGGCATATTCTTTGTAAAGAAATTGTGGAGTTTGTATAAAATAATTCTTCCCTCCTCAGATTCCCTGAATAAATCACCTTTCCTAAAAGAAAGCATTTAATTAAGAGAGAATGCCAGTAGAATGGAGCACAAGATAATGGTTTCCTATTGCTATGTAAATTCCAAAGGATATATGAAACTTTCATTTTCAATGAAAGGTATCTTATGACACTATTCTCTTAGAGGGACTCTTTTTCTACCTCTCTAAAATGGCTGAAACAGATTCAATCATGTTGTTTTAATGGATGTTAGCATAGTAGAAAGAAGGTTGACCACAGGATCATTATGAATAATCGCTCCATTGTGATTACTTATAAATCAGTCTTATTGTGTGTATTTCAGCTAATCAGAGATCAGCTCATCCATAAAAGCACAATTAAAATATAATGCAGCACTGTGAATAAGAAAGCTTATGATAGGCTGAATTCTTCTCCTGCCATTTTTATCAGTAAATAATGGTCAGCCATCTAGCACTGAGTGTCTACTTAACTTCCTTCTACTACAGAGCTAATCTGCCAACTTTCCGATAAAGCATTAAGGACACTTAAACTACATTCTTGGGCTTATCTGCATTTAAAATTTATTATTGCTAGCTAATTTGGAACAGACACAAAAAAGGTCCTGTGTGTACGATCTCATTTTGAATGAACTCCTTACCTAGGCTTTTTGCTCAGAGCTGTTTAGGTAAGATGGCACAGAGAGAGATTGTGAGGGAGTTGAAGGTACAGAGGGCAGGCTGTTTCAATATACTCACAAAGCTCTCAGTGAGTTTAAAAGAAGACTGTAGCGAACAACTCAAGAGAAAAAAATCTTAAAACAATTTAGGACTAGTTTGAAATAGAATAGGACCAGAGCTTATCTATAAGCACTCTCCACTTAGAAGAAAATGGAGAAATTGTGCCTAAATTGGCTTGTGGTATTTGTCTAAAAGAACGAATGGTGGTTCATGCTTTATAGTGAATCTAATCCAAAACATACAGACTATTTCTCAAGGCCAGTCTAGTAAATGGGCTTAAGATAGGACTAAAAATATCAGCAGAACTGTTAGTGCTTTTGAGCTAAATAGGCTGAGATAAGCAGTCATTGAATGGATTCTTGATTGCAATGTTTAAAATAGTAATGGTTTGTCACAGGGGGCAACAGCAAATTCTGTAACTACAGCTTAATCATCAGCACAGCAAAAGGAGGGACAGAAAGTTCTATCAGTAACAACAAAAGCAATATGCTGAAGGCCTTTGCAAACAAAATACAAGCAAAGCTTCCCTCTCTGGTCAGAAAACAGGACATTTCCAGATTCAGTGTGGTATAGTGGGTTGATTTCAACATGATGGAAGAACCCTGGTTTTATAATCTTCTCTCTGTCGCAATATGACCCTGGGCAAATCACTTAACCTATCTGGTCTCAGTTTCCTCATTTGTAAAGTAAGGTGTTTGTACTAGATAACCTTTCACATCCCTTCCAGTTGGAAACCTTACAGTCTGATGCCTCCTAGAACATTATAGTTTCTACCCCTTACAGATGAGGACATTGAGGCCCATGAGGAGAAGTGACTTTAGGCAGAGATATACAGCAAGCTGGTGCAAGGGCTGAGACAAGAGCTCAGTCCTAGTCTTGATCCAAGAAGAAAGCTTATTTAGATGGTGGGTAAACAACATTGTCTCTATGTTGATACTTAAGCTAATCAAGTCTTTGACAAGGTACAGTTAAGACCAAGGATGTTTACATTATCTTGGCTAATTTTTTTTAACCCCCAAATCATTATTTATTCCCTTAAAGAACATTTTATCAACTTCCACATCCCCTACCCTGGGCTTACCAGTGTCATCATGATGCTCATTGTGATAGGAAACAGCAGATTAAAAAAGTACACTGCTACTATTTGTAGTTCTATTTTCCATTTTTATTAAAATTAATACAATACTCAGCTACAGCCTGTTTTCTTTTAGCTAGTCATTTTTTTCAGGTCCTTGGTATATACTAATTTTCATGACTGGTTTGCATCTACTTTCTAACCACAGAATACTATAATAGCATCAGGAATATATTGTATTTGCTCTTCAAATTGAAATTAATATTGTATTTGTAAATTATCAACTTGTCAAATGAATCATGGTTGTCATTTGCCCATATATGGAGAGCATAGGGCTTACAATATTTTGGTTAAAAATTTATTCTTCTATAATCTTGTTACTACTTTTGACTAAAACAGAGGTTATTTTTGGTTGTTCTCTCCACCCCCCAACTCAGGCACTTGAAAATGAGGAATTTCAGGAATGATCTGGTCTGTAGGAATGGAGGCAAATCCAGTTTATTACAAATTACTGGAATGTCCTCTCAAGAAATTTATTTAACATTCAACAACTGAGTTAGTAATGTGGAAAATGACCATTATTTCTGATGAATAGTAGCTTGCTTAATTTGCAATATAAAAGTTGGGGGGCATTTCAACTACTGTAATTCAATCAAGTTTTCCCTGAAATTGTCTTTAGGATAGGTGGTGCACTCTCCCCACCTTTCCTTGGAGTTGTTTCAGTAAATATCAACAAAATAAGGGGTAAAGCTAATTTCTCCTGGATGCCACTTCAACTCTTGTCTTCATCACTATGATTATTATTAAAAATGCCATTTCTATAACTGACAGCTTGCTTTGCTAGGAACTAGGGCAAGAAATCAATTTATCCTACATAACATCTCTCAGCTGGCAACTGAAAAACACAGTCTCTTTGGACCAAATTTAATCTATCATAATCCCGAGATGATAGAATCTTATCTTGATAGGGTAAACTTCTGGAACTAAATGGTCCTGATGAGACAGGGTCCATGGAGCTCCAGAACTAGAAATGGGATAGAAGACAGCAATGATAAGACAAGAGAGCTTTGCTGTTAAATCCCCTTGAATATCTTTCACTGTGCCTAATGTCGCCAGTCCCATCATCACCTCAGCCTGTTACCTCCTGTCAAGAGATATGGAAGTCTCCTAGTGGTACTAGGGGTTTGGAGATGGAGCTGTAGATGAGGCTGGGTAACCATACTTGTTACCAACTCTGGAACAAAAAATTCTTTAACTCTGACCATGCCCTTACTCCACAGGACAGAATATGCTGGGGCCAGCATAGGGCACTGAAAGATGCCTCTAGGATTCCATAATCCCATAAGAAATTCCTGAACCAAAGTTTCTTTTTACTGTGAAAAATGCTTTCAATGGTTATGGGCCCACGCATTTTATGAAAGCTTGGTCTGTCTCATACGCAAATCAGTTAGTCCCTCATCCTATTTTCTTATTAAAGATAATTTGAAGATAAGCTTGTAGCTATTTGGCTAAGCAGTTACCCAGTACAGAGGAAATAAGGCTTTAGGTCCTGAGAATGGATACTGCCTTCCTGGGATGGCAAAGGCTGGTGTGCTGCAAAGTTCATCCATGGCCCTGACAAATAAAGCGGATCTACTTTTCCCAAATACAAAATTACCAAATCAAATTACATTCAATCTTTTAACATCAAATTACTTATATTGAAAAAATATACCTTGAAATATTTTGCCATATTAAAAAGAAAAGAAACTCAAACAAATGAAAAAATCCTTTAAAAATCTTGCAACAGAAACATCTGTATTCACAAATATAAAACAACATTTCAAGACACTTGGTGACTTATTAAAGGTACATGTCAGGAAGGAATGGCTATATAGTGTTGTTTTACTATTAAAGTATCTATTTTTTAAACTCAAAAGATACTTTAGTCATCAAGACAATTATTTTGGAAAGTAGAGTCAGCTATCTACTACAATGTAAAACAGAAAAACATTAATGTAAACATCATGTACATTTTCAAATGTTAATACAACAATATTAGCTCAATTCACTAAGTAAAAGGAAATGGCACTGACTTGATGGCAATTATTTAGACACAAAAATAAAGCTTGTGGATATATTTTTTCAAAATCAATAGCCTCAAAATAATACCATACATAATATAAAATGATATCACTTTAAATGAAATGCCACAATAAAACCACAAAAAAAGCAGCTCTTAAGAACTTCAACATATTCACATATGAACATAAATGTTATCAGGGTCTTTAGGTTAGGTTAAAATAAACACTGAAGGAAGAAAAAGTAGCTGATTAAACAGATCCTTCTTGGGATCCACAGAAGACCCCCAACATAGAACTGTAAACATTAAGAGATGTGTTCTGATCCTTCTTTTGTAATCTTTCTTTTTTCTTCTAATGCGTGCTTAAATATTTTTTTCAGGGTGTGGTAAACCACTGGTCCATTTTCAGAATCAAAATTAATCTGGTAACAAAGAAAAACTATATTAATAGAGCTCATTTATAAAATGTTTTCTTAGTAAGGCCCAATGAAGGGAAAAAAAAGAACATTTTGCCTTTAAATTATTTGAAGAGATGGAGAAAATGCTTTCCTGCTCTATGTGCAGATCTTACACAAAATTATATACCATTCGCATAAAATATAAACAGAATGAATTTCACAGATTCAGGTTTTTTTTTAATTGTACCTGTGATCTTCATTGGAGGAGGGAGCTTTGGGAAAGGAACTCCCTGCAACAATGCAGATCAATTATCACAGGCCCCATAACAGTGACTCAGGCCTCTTCAAGAATGGTTTGAGGCACCCCAAAGCAAAGTGACTTGGTCCATGTCCCACAACTAGTCTGTGACAATTCAGAGGGGAATCTTCACACGCTTATTTTTAATTAAGAACTACACCAGACTAGGTCTCTTAAAACAGCGAGTATTTGTGTGAAAACTCAAAAATCCCATCCAATATATTTAGCATCATACAGACAGCAGAGAAATAAATACAATTGAATGTATAGGTAATTGTTTATAGATTATGAATCAAGTATCATGTGCTTTTTCTTCAGCTTAAACACTACAAATGAAATAAAAGTTAGCTCTGAACAATAAGAACTTGTTTCTTGAATAAGACACTCCACTTCTCCCCTCCCCTCTCTAGGCATAGATCCTGTCCTGGATGACTCCATGTGTGTGGCCTCTCCTTCCTCCTCTTAGCTCATCTCTACCTCCAGGCTTCCCTGAAGTCTCCTTTCTACAGGAAGATTTTCTAGCCCCTCTTACTTCTAGTGCCTTCTAAGCTCTGTTGATTATTTCCAATTTATTCAGTATATAGCTTATTCATATAGAGTGACTTGCATATTGTCTCCCTGTTAGAGTGGGGGCTCCTCAGACTATCTTTTATCTTTCTTTGTATACCCAGCACTTAGCACAGTGCCTAGCACAGAGCGGGCACCTAATCTTTATTGACTACTATTGATCATGTTGGCAAAGTCCATCTTCTTTCTCTCTACCTTCCCTAGTATTATCATTTAGTTTTCATTCAATCTGGTTCTGTTTGCCCTTATGGTACAAAACATAACTTTCCATGTATAATAGGTAGTCTGAAAGTCTTCTAAGGTTTAAATGTGAACAGAATTAGACAATGTTATAGCTTGGAGGAATTCTGGAGATAAGCTAAGCTAATACAACTTCCTAAGTTTACAGATAAGGAAGCTCAGATCCAGAGAGATATAGTGATTTTCCCAGAGTTACTCAGTCAGATAGTGACCTTGAAGAAGTTACTTCTAACAAATGAGGAACACAGATGTTTTTGGTAAAATTTTCAATTTTTAACAAAAGTGATTCCTAAAAATAAATAAATAAATAAACAAACATATATATATATATATATATATATATAATATGTATGTATGTATTAATTTAATATATATCCCCCCAAATATATTATGTTTAGAATCCATCTACCAAAGAAACACCATGGGTTTCCTTTCTTTAAAATAGTATTTTTAATTTCAACCACTGGGGGGCGCCAGATAATTTAACTGAGGGAGGTTTTTTCCTCTTTAATTCTGAGACTTTCCACTCAGAGTAGCTGAAGCAGCCTTTCCTTCAAACACAAAAAGGATCTGTATGAAAAGGAAATAGTCTTTATTTTTTTATTAAGATTTTCCAGGCCAAAACACAGTACTGCCTAATCAATGTTGAATATGAAATACTCAAAAAATAGTTTCTTGTTTCAATCTGAGGCAGAACAGGCTCAATTAAGATTCTTTGACTTCTGTTGAGCACATTATTTTCAACATATTTTCAAAATGCTAAACATCTAATTCCTTCTCTCTTAAACTAAAAAATAAACTCTTCTAAAGTTCTCTTTTAAAAATGCCTATCATTACCCCAAGGTTTTCCTAATATCACTTAACCATTCTTTGGCCAAAATTATGTTAATTTTGACTACAAATTTTAAACACATTTCCTTTAAAGTGAATATAACTAATGACAAACTCCTAAATTTCAGTTCAGAGACCCTGCTGAACAGTTCAGAGACCTGAGTTGAACAAAACTGAATTACTTGACAGGTATTTACCTTGGTGAAAGATTTAATGGCATGGGCAAGGAAGGCTTCCTCTACATCAGCTGGAATGGTCTGCAAATTCACTATACAGTGCAAGATACAAAGAATAGTCTGGTGTTGCCCCTGTTTAGAAAAAACAAACATAACTTGTTTCAAAATCTTCCACAAGAAACAAATCATTAGTTGCAGAGATATGAGTAAGACTGGAACTGAATCTTATCTTCCAAAAATCTTAAAATAAGTCATAAGTGCTATCTGACTAGCATTATGTAGATCTTTAAGGTTTGCAATGTACTTTACACATTAGCCTTTTATCTTTACAACAACTCTGTGAGGCAGGTGGGTTATTACCCTCATTACACATATGAGGAAACTGAGGCTGACGCTGTTAGGTGATTTGCTCAGGGTCACACAGCTAGGTTTGAGGGAAGACCTTCCTGATGTTGGGGCTAGAACTCCATCAGTTTTCCACCTGACTGTCTATATTAAATATGTATTGGTATTTTTCAATGTAATTTGAAGAGTATATACCAGTTTGATCAATAATGACCTGCATATTGTATAAAAATTCCAAAAGAATATGAAAACAAAAAATTATCCAGTGGAATATACCTGACATCATCCTTGAGCATGGAGACGTTTTCATTTTTGTCTTTCTATACTCAGTGCCCAGCATATGCTGCCATATACATAGTAGGTGCTTAATATGTTTACTGAATTGCACTGAATTTTAAGTGTTTTTCCATAATCTTGTTTTTTTATTCTCACTTTTCCTGGGCACAGTTGTTTCAATTAAGATGTCATTAGTGTATGGTAAACCATGCTAAAACTTGACACAGCCCTCATCATTAATCAGTTAGTCAACAAATTTTTCTGAAGTGCCTGTGTGATGAATCAGGTGCTATGATTAGAAAAGAGGGGAATTGAGGAGAAGACGGGAGAGATGGGTTAAGAACCAGAGAAACAATCCTGGGAATTATAATTTACTTGAGGAGACTGTATGTGCCCAGTAAACAACCAAAGGGCTGGAGTCCATAGTTTGTGGAGATGCTATCAAAGGGATACTGACTTGTACTGATGCCTGTTCAGGTACTGGTGCTATGTGAAGGCCTCTGAGGTCCACTCCAGCTTTGCGATTCTGAGATTAACAGTCAGAGAAATGAATACAAGGGCCACATCACCTTTTCTAGTAAGGAAAGTGCTTCTGAAGCATCGGCACAGTTGTTGACTAACAGGTCGACATCCTCTTTGGTTATAACAGGTTCCTTTAGTTGCTCTACCCAGGACCACATCAAGCCACACAGTATGAAAGGATCTCTTTCTCCACATATTCTTTCCCAAGCCCCATCTCGAGAATTCAATTCTTTCTAAAAAAGAAAAAAAGGTAGAAAATGTAAAAAATGGCACCATTTGACTCAGATTTAATAATCTGTGTTATTTGGATCTATAACAGGAATTCTGGAGCCTGGAGCAAAGTCAGAAAATGAAAGGCACCCAAATTCAAATAAATGAATGGGCAGGAAGGACCTCAGACCTTGGGATATAAAGTTCTATAGTGGGATATAAAGTGGGCCCTCTGGATTGGAACTGTGGGGTACCTCAAAGCATCCACAGAGGGAAGTAAGAGAATGAGAAGCAAGTCGGGAAGGAGCTTAGCTGAGAGGCAGCCATTGGGAGAGGCACAAGGGCACCATGTAGTTCCTTCTTATTTTAACTAATTCTTCTTGCTAAGTAGGTGATAAACTCAACTGTTTCTATCTAAATGCTTTTAGTACCCTCTAAATTTCATGCCCGAGGGTTCAGCCCAAAGGTCCCAGACCCCAAATCATAGTTCTGTCTATATCCTTTATTATTCTGATATTTGTTGAGTAGAGGCTTTCAAGAAGAGAAACTGTTCCTTCTGTATTTAGAACCCCAGGAGAGTATCAAATTTCTCATAATGGAATTCATACTGCAAGAGTTTTAAAAATTCAGAAAGTCTGGTAAATTACAGTGGCATTTATGGAATAGCTTTTGAGTCTGAATAAAAGTAACAGCTTACATTTATGAAGTGTTTCAATGTGTCAACTAACAATGCTTTGGAAGTGAGTGTAGCAGATCTTTGTCTTCTAAATTTTTTTTTTAGAATCATAATGTAATCATGTAGAACATGATGAAAACCACACTGTATTCTCATAAGATGAAAACAACTTGAAGACCTTGACAAAAACTACATAAATTTGGAAACGACCGAAATGTGAGGCTTTATACCTTATTCCATTTGGGAGATATGAGTGGGGATAGGGAAAAAATCACAACAAATTAAATCACATTAAGTTATCCTTTGAGCAGAAGTGACTTCTCTGCCTTACTGCTATTCGGTTCAAGAAAATTAGATCCTGAAGCGAGGGAAACAGAAGTGCCCCAAACAGATCTTCAGTGGAGTGTCAACACCATGGAGGCTTGTTTCTGGAAAGTCTTTTTATAACTGTTCCCAGTCCCTAAATCTCTCTGGTTTCATAGTGTCATCTAAAGAAATAATGAGCAATGAGGCCAAGGGGAAAAAAATGGGAATTCTAGGCAGCACCACAGGTTTAACAGAGAGATAAGAATAGGGAATAAAGACAACTCTATACCTAAACACTTAAATGACTTATCTGTTAAGATGGTTATTCATATAACCAAACAAAGAAATTGCCCTTCTAATGAATAAAGAAAGCTTCACTTCAGCAAGTGCTTTCTCTCCCAGTTTTATGAGTTCTAATTTAATTGTTAATGTGTCTTGATGAGGCCACACACTGAAGGCATGCCTATTTATTTCTGAAGTCTAGGTATGTAAAATGATACCAACACTTTCAAGCAAAATGATGGATGTGTACTTAGTACAGTGCCATGCACATAGTAAGCACTATGCTCTACCTACTTATCTATCTACTTAGCAATTTTAAGATAGTTTTTTATATTAATATGTACCATACTTATGGAAAGGCAGCTGTATTAAAGAATAATTTATATCACACTGACCATAAGCTAATAAATCAAGCTGATGTGATTTAATATCAGCTGTTGTTACCAAATTTTTGTAGTTACATTTTAGAAATGTTAAATTTGCATTACAAAAGTTTACAGAAAAGTACAATAAACTAAGCCCAAAGTTAAAATCCCAAATAATATTAAAAAGGAATGGTCCTTCTGCTGAAAGCTCAATTTGCCTTCTGAGCAATGAGGGTGACATGGAGGCTTGTTTCTTGATATAGCAGGTTTTGAGTACACTATGGAGGTTAGCTGCCTGAAGGCCTGGAGTAGGAATTTGCCCTGTGATCCAAAACATCTTTCTTAACTTACTCAAGACAGAAAAGAACATTTATGTAATTTTCGCACGGCAGCATATAATGAGCCCAATGTGCCAACTAACCTAAATCTAACTGACCTCAACTATAGCCATGTTTCTTAGTATTACACGTTTAATCTGATTCCTGAACTCAACAGAGGATTTGGAGGGCTTACGTAGGAACCTGAGAGGAATTTTGCTCTGACACTAAATTTATAGCATATAGGTTAAGAAATAAGATAAAAATACCTGCCAAATTTCCACCTTCTGTTTTATTTCCGCCTCTTCTCTAAATTCATTCAAATTTGCCAGGGCTTTTGCTGCCAACACTCTTCGTGCTTCAATACTCAGTGGCATTGCTTGTGGTGGGGCATTACTTTCTTGGCTTTCAGATCTGACAAAGCATCCTGCCCCAGGAGCAGTGTAACAATTCTGAGGGACATAGTAATTCCCACCACAAGCCATGGGATCTTGTCCCCAATTACTGCCAGGGTCATACCTATAGTGGTCAGCTTTCTGGGGCAGGCTGCTTGGTGTCCTGGGTGTATTTGCGACCTTGGCTGTGACTAACTCCCCAGAGTTGTGCACACCTGAAAAACCTGAAGAAAAGGTTCTACTCCGCTGGATTTCCTTTGGGATCTTTCTCCTATGAAAAAGTGGTGACCCCTCATCTCTAGAGCCTTCTAGACCACTACATTTAGGCTGATTCCAGAAAGAAAACGTATTGCGGACTAAAGCTTCTTTACTGATGTCCAGTGGAGGCGATGGCTGAACACAAGCCTGGCTCACATGCTGCTGCTGCTGCTTGAGGTTACAGCACAGGAGGACTTCAGTAGGCACTGTCCATGGAGTCTCCCCCTGCTCCAAAAGAAATTCAGCTCGTTTTAAGTCTGAGTCACTGTAGCTGAGCCTTCTTTTCAGATGAGTCAGAGGCTGAAGGCATTCAACATTCCGCCTCTTCCAAAGAGGATCAAATTCATGTTCACTGGAGAAAACAGCATCCTGGTTCTCAAAAGCTACTGTCACTGCTGGAAGGGATGCATCATTCACATGTCTCATTAACTCTTTATCCAGCTGCATTGTGACCATCTCCGAAACCGTCTTTTCAATTTCAGCAGAGAGATCAGGTACCTTTAAAATGTCCTCTTTTATCACTTGTCTGTTTTCAGCTAAGTCCAACAGCAGTTTGCAAACCAGATGAATAATTTTTGGCACGTGCTTTAGAAGTCGAGCTTCATAACCATGAAGTAAATGACGCTGGCGAATTAAGTACTGTGATAAAGTAACAGCATGTGCTTTGGGCTCACAGCAAGAAAACACATTGCGGAGAGGAATCAAAAACTGAGTGAACTCCCTTACACATAATAACTGGCCTCTTGTTTGTATCGAATTTGGCCTTTTTGCCCGAACAAAAATAATCGCTTGATCTGCAGTCATTCTTGTCGCAAAAACTAAGTAACAAGCTATTAAAACACCTAAAAAAGTGAAGGAAAAGGATTATTAACATGTGAAAACTTAACTAGTCATTTACCATATTTTGTTGATTTAAAATTTAAATAACATATTCAAAGAGATCTATGTATGTGAACATTTCAAGGATAATTTAGAGTTATAATCATAACTATGTGTGTAATATGTAATGATAACTATATACACATAGTTCTAAATTTTGGCCTTTTACCAGCAACATCAAGTAATTATGGTTGGTATGACTGGCAGCTAACAAAACCACTGGGCAATAATGTTTAAATTCTTCCTTATCTTCTCATTTTTTCCCCTAGATGGAGAGATTTATCTCTTTCCCATCTGATTTAGACTTCTGCTCTTGTTGCTCAGGATCTTCAGCTCTAGCGTCTCTTCTTTATGGTACCCTGATCTGTCTTCCTGATAAAAATTCTATGCCTCCTGTTTCTTGCCCTTTGTACTTCACCCAGGGTGTTCATACATTCCACTTTCTAACCCTTCCCACGCTTATCAGTTCTTTTGGATTAGTCACATTCCCAACCTACTTTCTTCCCTGACCATTGGGCAATCTTACATTTGTTCCCACTTTTCTTCTTTTTGGATCAGCACGTTGCTCCACTTTTCTGAATACGTTTCTCTCAAAAACATACATGTTTCTTGACCCCACATAATTCTAACACTATACTATAAGACAGGCAACAAACTACTGTGGTTCCTAATGTTCTATGAACTGGTTTTAACTCTGTGAGACACACTTTACAATAGGAAAGGTCTGTGAATCTTCATATACAAACCTTTTATATCCTGTACCAAAATATGCCCTTAAAGCTACTTGCCATGGATCTGACCAATTCAGGCTGTCAGACTAGCTGTTTCTCTAATGGGCGTGGTTATGAATGGTACCTATTTCACACCCTAATAAGGGCAGACTATAATGCAAATGTTCTCTTTTCCCTCTGTTACCAGGTGGTTTTAAAGTATTTTTAAGTAAAATTATTGGTTCTTGGAGCAATAGCATCTCATAAACAAAATCCTCATTCCCGGAAAAGACCATAGGGCTATGAAGAAAGCATTTACAAGGGAAGGGATGTTTTAAAAGAGGACTCTTACAATGAAACATAAACTTTTCATATACCAGAGAAGGTGAAGAAGCTCTTCTTTATACGAAGAAATAAATGGTTAGTGATTTAGCTTACTCTAGACCTACAGTCCTTTATTACAAAAAGTAAGCTCTTAGGCCAAGCCATTTAAAGATATTATCAGGTTCATTCTTATGAAAGCAAAGTGAGAATGTCGGGCAGTTTGCTTTTCAGAGCAAAGCCAGCTTGTCATAAGGGAGTTTTTGAGACCTCAAAGAGGTCTCAAGTTCCAGAATTTTTGGAGAGTAAGATTATATTGGGTGCATCAAACATCATCAGTTTACCTTTTAGGCAAAATGTAGTAAAAGTTTGGAAGCATTCTTGAAGAATATTTATTTTCTATATTTAGAAAATATCACAGTGATATCTATATGGATATATGTAAAACCATAACATCCACTGACATAAATTTACCTGTTCGACCAAGCCCCGCATGACAATGAATAGCTACTTTCCCTTCCTGTAAGGCAAATGTCATCACCTTCACCATATCTAAGATGGTAGTGAGAGATGCTACACCATAGTCCTTCCATCCAAAATTGTAGAAGTAAACTAAAAAAATGAAAGGAGGAAAAAAATCAACTTGTAAGAAAGAATACTTATGAAGATTTCTGATGAAAATGAGTTAAAAACCAGAAAAAGTATGATCCTGAGGTTCAGTCTGATTAGGTTTGTACTTAAAATATATGTTGTCTTTCTGCAGTAAAAATCAAGCAATCTTAGAGGTGGAATGGACTTTATAGGGCATTGAGGCCAAATCCCTTAGTAAATACGCTGATAAAAAGGTTGATAGTTTTTTTGTCCTGCTTAAGACATGTCCTATTGCAATTCCAAAGGACTCATGACAGAAAATGTTATCCACATTGAAAGAAAGAGCTGATGGAGTCTGAATGCAGATTGAAGCATACTGTCTTTTTTACTTTGTGTGTGTGTGTGTGTGTGTGTGTGTGTTTTCCTTTTGGTCTGTTTCTTCTTTCACAACATGAAATATTTTACAAGACTGCACATATATAACCTATATCAAATTGCTTGCCATTTTAGGGAGGTGGGAGGGAAGGGAGGGAGAAAAATTTGGAACTCAAAAATTTTAAAAAATGGATGTTAAAAATTGTCTTTACATATAATTGGAAAAAAATACTATTAAAAAAGACATGTCCTATTGAAACTCTGTTGGAATAACTTAAGGAAAGGGAGAACTATGAATTTAAAAAGTGAAGTGATTCATATGAAAATTACTAAGCTGTAGGTAGAAAATGTTCTATTATGTCTCTGCATGAACACACAAGAGGCTAATAAAAGACCACCTAGTATAAATATGGGCAGCTAGCTGGTACAGTGAACAGATAGGGTGCCAAGCCTGGAGTCAGGAAGACTCATCTTCCTGAGTTCAAATCTAGCCTCAGAAACTTAGTAGCTATGTGACCCTGCTTGCCTTAGTTTCCTCATCTGTAAAATGAGTTGGAGAAAGAAATGGCAAACCACTCCAGTATTTCTACCAAGAAAATCCTAAATGGGGTCATGAAGTGTCGGACATGACTGAAAGGACTGAACAACAACAAAGTATAAATCTAGATTTTATTTCTACTTGGAGCAAATCTTTTTTAAAAAGATGAAGTAGTTTTTACGTGCAAACCTTCAAGACCTTGCACTTTTGAGCCTACATTTCTGCCAGTTTTAAGCAGTACACTTTCCATTTCTACGTAAAAACAAAATAAATGACTTTATGATAATTATGGTTGTTGACTTTAATGGGTTTAGCCTAAAGAAATCTCTCTCACACATTAAAATGAGTTTGGCCTCCCAACAGCAGCACCCAAAAAGACAAAAGCATTTATTTTCATTTTTTCATGAGATCTTGTTTACAAGTAGCATTTCCCAAGCTTTTCTAAACTGAGGAACATACCAGCAAAGATTCCATAAACATTGTATTTGCTAATTAATGAAGAAAATCAGCAGGAATGAACTTACTGCCAGCTTCCATGAAAGCTTCAGGGAGGTAAGTGAAGCCACTTTCTGGTTCTAGTGTGTTCCCACAGCTTGCATGCTCTCCAGGTCGCTGAAGGTTAATTATTGTTTTTATGCCATAGCTTATGGAGAAAAGAAATTCATTATATTGTGATCTGGTATTTTTTTTCTGCCCTTATTTATACCTTAACATCAGTAAACACTTGCAGCTTTAATTTCTTGTTTGTTTGAGATGAAGTTCCTAACCGCCTATTGTAGAAATGAGAACACCTTTTTTATTCGATATCAAAAGTGATGTTGGTGGCAAATTAAGGGACCTGAATTTATGAGCATTGAGGTCACTTACCTTTGAAACTGTTCAATGATGTTGTACTTTTCAATTAGCTCAGTTGATGGTCGAGCCATTGCAAGTATGCTATCTGTGACCCTAGAGAGGCAGAAGGAAGATATTAAATGCAGGGAACCTGCGAATTTTAGAGCTGGAAGGGGCCCCAGAGATAGCGCAACCCCCTCATTTTTCAAGCTTCCCCCTCTCCCCTCTAATACTAGGCAAGAATCTACCTACACAGATCTGGTTGCAGATTTATGTAATGATTAGAAAAGGACAAAATGTACCCAGATCTTAAGTTTTAGCTTCATAATATCCTGGGGAAAAGGGAGAACAACAACTTCAGAAATCTTTCCTACAATCAAAGCTTTAAAGGTAGAAGGGATCTTGGAGGTCATCAGTGCTCCTCAGAGAGGCGAGGGGGGTTCTCCAGAGCTCTAGCCACTCTACCAAGCTGCCTCTCATGTTTTGCCATGTTATTCATTATTAAATATCACAGACAGGAGTTGAATAACATTCGCTATGTGAGAATACAAATTTACAAGACAGTTAAGACAGGGAACAAATACATAGTTTGCAAAAGATTCTTTGCCTTATGAATGATTTGGCATAAGAATCCTTGAAGGAGAATGCTCCTGCAGTTTATTTATAATTCTTCAGTAATGCAGCTAATGTATAGAGCAAGGTGTGATTATCCAGCTTACTATCTACATACATATCTGTTACCTAACAAGAGCAGTAAGTATCAGTAATTAATGTCACTTACAAAGAGTAAAAAACACTACCAACTATGTCAACATGTTTAGACATCTATTCAGGTATAACAAGAGCTGACATTTCAGTAGCACTTTACAAAGGTGATTTCATTCGATCCTAACAACACCTCTCTAAGGTAGGCAATGAAATGATCCCCAGTTTATAAACGAGGAAACTGCAGCTCAGAGAAATTATGTGGCAAAGCCAGGACCTGACTCCAAGACCTCTGACTTTAATCAAATGCTCTTTCCATAGGATCAAGCCATCTTCAATACAGAGGAATAGGACAATTCCTTGAACTTGGCAATTATGGTAATGTCAAATAAAACTCATTATTTCAAAGGTTAAAACATGAAATTAGGACAGACACCTAAAGATTTTGTTGGATTCTTGTCTAGATAGGGTATCATTAATAATTTCAGAAACAAAGTGAAATAATCTCCTAACCAGTAGCTGTTAGTGTCTCTAAGAACTTAATTTAAAGATTTTATGCTTTAAAAATACAATTGCTATTATGGTTATGTTAATGCATTCATGCTACTTTTTCAACGACAGCTTTAGGAAAACCAGCCCACATTACCAGGAAGAATAAATCCCTTTGATGGCTTGTTCCTGATCACTCCAGCGTGCTGGATTCTCGTACTTGCAGGCTCGACCACCACATGCCATTGAACATGCCACATGTCCAGGAATAACATGTCGCAAACGTTCCCCAACTTTAGTATATTTTGGTGTTGGACGTCGTGAACTTCCTATGAAACCAGCAAGAGAAAATATCACATCATCACCAAATGACATAGCAATATGGAAAAAAAGACTTTGATTCTGTTTCGACATTTAAGACAGCCAGCTGTGTCTTAATTATGTTCCCTTCAACTTGAATGTATGGCATTCTTTTTATTAGAGAGCTTTCACCTACAACAGTAATTACCATAACCTCATTTGGACTGCCATTTAAAGAAAAAAATTTAAAAGCTAGACATTTCACAAGAGATTGAGCTCAGTTCAGGAAATATAATTAGTAATAAAATCTATAAAGATGCTATAAACTATTCCACCACCTTCTCATAAATCCTTTTAAAATATTTACATAAAAGACAACAAGAATTACTCAAAGCTAAAATTTACCTAAGCATAGCATGCAAACTGAAATACAAGGGTACTGGTAATCTAAAAGAAAAAAGCTTTACTTTTTCTTTCAGGAAAAGTTGGATTTATTTCTGCACTGCTGACAGAGGATATAGCCACCATAACCCGATGAGAAGATGAAGAAAGCACTTCTATAACTGAATTCCGCCGTCTCTGGTGCAAACGAAGCAAAGGATCAGAAGTAGAGTGCCTTCGACCTTGGAAAAAAGTGCTCAGAAAATTCACAGCTGAAAGCCTCCTAGGCGAACCCTGCATTGTCCCCCTTGCTATGGTCAGATCACACTGTTGGAGCAAGTGTACATGAAACCAACTTGCTGAATGATGAAGTTACGGAGAGATATGTGCATCATTCCGTATGATCTAATAGTGATTCAGGATAGGCTGACTGGTTTCCATAGTGACAAACAATGAAACCACTTATTCCCATTAGCTCTGTGGAAGCAAAATCCTATATGAATGGATTTAGTTTTGGAAAAACTGTTCAAATGCTGATAAGAATAATTTGTATTTCAAACTGAATATGTACAAGTTAGGATTACTTTGTTTTGCTTCTTACACACATTGAAAAGATCTGATAATAAGAAAAATACAGATGATGGCTAGAGGGCCACACATAAATCAGTAGAAGTGGAAGGGACATTCAAGATTATCAAATCCATGTTGCCAGTTTACAGATGAAGAAACTGAGGCCCTGAAAGGTAATAGAATTTGCCTAGGGTCACTGAAGTCAGGTGTCAAGGCTGGGATTTCGAACCTCAGTACTGTAAAGAATTGAGAAATCATTCAACATATACTTTTTCTAAATTTTACATTTAGCATGTTTATGTAAATACACATATATTTTTCTTTTCTTCAAACCATATGCTTTTTTCTCCCTTATTTTAGGACATGCCGGAGAACCACTTTTCTGCTGACTCTTCAAAAAGAATAAAGAAGAAGCCACTAGAATACAATACAATATACTAAAAGCCCTGGGCCATTAACTCATGGATCATTTGTAGGGATGATAGGATTATAGATTTAGAGCTATATGGAACCTTAGAAATCATCTAAACCAGCCTCCTAATGTTATAGATGGGGACAGTGAGGCCTAGACACTTATCTCTGTCTAAATGACTTATATAAGCTCACAAAAGGAAACAGCACCATCAAGATTTGAACCTAGTTTCTTTAACTCTTTCTACTGTGCCACACAATAATCAATAATGGTATTTCCTTGACAGCTCCTCACTAAGCATTTCGATTCAGGTATAAACATATATTATGGTTGAAATCTCAAAGTTTGTAAATATGGGCAATATAGACTCAGTTTTTACTATTTCTTTTTCCTTTTCAGAAAACAAAAAAGATAATTTTTATTTTTGCCATGATGGTAATAGTATGGTCAAATATACAAAATATTTTTTTTTGCACTGAACTGAGAAAGATATTTAACTAATACTTCTTAATTTAGATAGACACATTTCCAGAAATCTACCAAGCATTACATTTTTAGGAACTAGGTGAGGGGGAAGCTAAAAACTTGAGAACTCTAAGATGAGAAAGATGTAATGAGAGAAAAAAAAAATTACAATCACCACTGAATGAACAGTCCTTGGCTTTTCCTTCATGGAATCCCAGAGTTAGATGGGACTTGAGAAGTCACCTATAGTGAACCCATATATGGTTAGGACTCCCCACAACATCGCTAATGAGCATTCATTCAAACAGCATCTGGTTAAGACCTTAAGTGCTGGGAAACTTATTACTTCCTGTAGTAGAAAATGAGATCATAGATTTAGAAGGGAAAAGGACCTTCAATTGTCATTCTAGTGAAATTCCTCATTTTACAGATGAGGGGGCTCAGAGATGTTGTGATATAACCTCAAGGTGATACAAACACAGGTAGTAAATAGCAAACTGATTGAAACCAAGGTTCTCTGACTCCATTCTTTCTAGTTTACCACACTGCCTCTCAATAAGGTTGTATTCTATTTTCCAACATAAAAGTGTTGGGATATATTACCCATTATCTGCTTCTAGACACACTGAACTACTCCCCACCTCCCCTTCCGCTAAAAACACAAAGCTAAAGAATCCATTTGAATACAAAAGGATATATAGAATAGTTTAGACTGTGCAGTTATAGATCATTCACTTTTGATTAACCGAGACACATAGTTCTTTGACAAAGCCCTTTAGGAAGCCAACTGAAAGCACATGGATCAGGAGGGTGCTTTTGCTCTAAACTAAGCAGCTTTCACTTACACTGTACAAGTCCACATATTATACTCTATGGTAACAGATTATGACCTGAAAGAGGCACTATCCCATCTCCCTACCCAACATTTTCTTAGCTCTGTTCAGGACACAGGATGAATAACACGTGATCTCTCCATCCTCAAAGAACTTATAGTCTAGGAGTGGAGATCAGTTGTACACTCATAGTTACCATACAAGGAAGCATGGAAAATTCAGAGAGAGTGAAAAAAAGAGTTCAGGAGAGGTAGCTACTGTTTCTTATATGCTGGCTGAGTCAAATTCCTTTATGTCAAAAATATTTTTTATTAATTATCTTCCATTATTAACTTTGCTTCCCTTCTGATACTACCCCTAGTTTATCCTGTCTAGATCATGTCTGTACAGAGCTGATTGCATGTTGCCTTCCCCATTAGACTGTGAGCTCCTTGAGATCAGGGACTATCTTTTGCCTTTCTTTGTACCCTCAGAACTCAGCCCAGTGCTTAGCAGATGGTGGGAACTTAATAATGTTTGTTGTCTGAATCCACAAGCATCCAGGATATCACTGTAGCAAAGAAGATGGGTTTTTGAAGGCTATGACAGTGGACCATAAGCTCTACTAGGTTCTACCAAGCTGGAAAGCCTTCAAGTACTGTTCCAGTGAATGACTGTCGAAGACTAGGTAGCTTAGTTTGGAAAAAAACTCATTGCCATAAAGTTGAACACTAGGTGATGAATCATTTTAACCAAAATGACTCATTAAAAGAGATTGATTAAAAGTATCCCCATGCAACATTCTTCTACTTCCACTGTGATGGTGGCAGAGCATCAGAAAAGTGGGTAGAGAATCCTAAGAACCAGTTTTTAGACTATTTAAAAACAGTCCTCTAAATTCTGGCACTCTAATTTGTCCAACAGTCAACAAAGGGGTAAACTAGTGAAGGAACTGGATCATTTTCACATTGAAAATATTGCTTTAGATGAAACCAGAAGACATAAAGAAGCTGCAACTAAATGGAAAGATAGCTCACAGGTTCTTCTACTTCCCAGGACACTTGGCTCATCTCTCCTTGCAGCACTCAAAATGAGTATTAGCAAACAGACCACTATGGAGAAAAGTGCAGAAGGTGAAGATGAAGATGAGGAATTTTACGAATAACTTCACAAGACCCTCTAAACTAAGTCAACATTTATCTTGATATTCAGGGACTTCAATATGAAGGCTGACACAGTAATTCAACAGTCACTGAAGTGATTATTATGTGATAAACACTGAAGGCATAAAGAATGACAAAAACACCTTTCTTGACCTTAAGGAGCTCACATTCTAATGACGGAAGACAGCATGAAAGTAATTATGCAATGAGATAAATACAGAGGAGAAGACAGAGAAAAATATGTTAAAATATGGTTTATATGGGTTCTTTCCCTCTGTTCAGGAACTCCTTGAGATTATAGCCTTCAAATATTACAGGATCAAATCTCTGCTGCTAGATACATACCCCGAAGGGATCAATGACAAAAAGAATGATTCCACAGGCACGACAATGCTTACAGCAGCACTTAAAAAATTTTTTTAGGCAATTAGGGATAAATGACTTGTCCAGGGTCACACAGCTATAGTAAGTTTCTGAGGCCAAATTTGAACTCAGGTCCTCCTAACTCCAGGGTCAGCGCACTTTTGATAGTAGCAAAGAACTGGAAGCACAGAAGATGCCCATTAATTGGGGAATGGCTAAACAAGTAGGAGTACATGAATGTAAAAGAATATTACTCTGCTATAAGAAAGGGTAAATATGATGAATACAGAGAAGTCGGGGAAAACAGAGAAACTGATACCTAATGATGTAAGCAGAACAGGAAAGTCAATTTTGAAGTGACTATGACAATGTAAACAGAAAACACAATGGGAAGAAAATAATAAAAAATGAATGCTGTGAGCAAGCTTGGTTGAAAAAGAGAGCTATGAGAAGGTACCACCTCTCTCTTCTTTGTAGAGGCAGGGGATTATGGCTGTGGACTGCTGCACACACTGTCAGACTTCAGATGTGAGTTAGTTTTGCTGGAGCTGGATTATGTTTTGTTTTTATTCTTTTATGCTTTGTTACCGAGAATTGCTTGGGAGGAGAGAGAGTTACACTGAGAAATGAAGGTGATATAAAAATAAAAGATATCAATAAAAATCATGTTAAAAATATAAAATCTGGTGTCCAGAATGGAATGCAACCTTCTGGATGTGGTGCAAGCAGGGTAGAGTTCAGAAGTACTATCATGTCTCTTGTTGGTGTGTGAGTCCTCTCAATACAACCCAAGACCTTCAACACTGTGGATGCTTCCTCTATTCATGGCTCAGAATTACACGTGACAAGAGTATATGGATGGCTATCAATCTGTGGGAAGATCTGCACAAGTGGTGGGAGTGCTAAAGCATCAGCTACCATCTGCCCACCTATGAACTGTAAGTTTCTAAAGCATAATATCCTGTAAAAATCACCCGAATTAATTCCAAGGGGTTATTTCCTATTGCTAAGAATACGTAACTATTACCCTTGTGCTCTCCCGTTCCTTTTCAATCTTCTTTCAGAAGTTTTGTGGTTAATTTTGTGAAATTACTCACCCATGCTCTTTGATGAGAAATTTGGCACGAGATTATTCTGAGTGGACGCTAATGGGGAATACATTAGAGTTTTGTACATACTAATTTCAATTTAAATGAGAACCTCAAAAAATAGCATACTCAAGGTCTGCTTAGACAAATATCAGTAGATAAAATTATTTAATTGCTACTTAACTATTTGTGTATTATAGTGAGATGTTTTTGAATCAAGAAATAATTTTGCAAAGACTTGACTTTTTCTTTTCTCTTTTTAAATTAGAGGAAGTTATGCAGCAATCCTATTTTTAGGGTAATACCTTAACAAGATTAACAACAGAAAATAAGTAGTTGTACAAAAATATTCATGGAGGGGTTATTTGTAATACTAAAAAAAGCAATAACTGGAAACAAACCAAGTGGGGAACTGGGTAGTATTGTGGATAGGATGCTGAACTGAGGGTCAGGAAGACCTGGGGTCGAATTCTACCTCAAATAATAATAATGATGTCCAACATTATCTCATTTGATCCTTACAACAACCTGGGAGACAGGTGCTATTATTATCTTCATTTTACAGATTAAGAAACTGAGGCAAACAGGATTAAGTGACTTGCCCAGGGCCACAAAGCTATTAAGTGTCTGAGACTGCATTTGAACTCAGGTCCTCTGTACTCTTAGCCCTATCTTCTGTACCACCTAGACACATAATAGCTGTGTGACCTTGGGCAAGTTTCTTAACTTATTTAGGGTTCCAGCTCCTCATCTATAAAATGAGAAGGTTAGCCTCACTCACCTCTAAGGCCCTTGGACTATTATATATGAATTTAATATTATTTCATTGTGAGGAGCCTTTCTTAACCTGCTGCCTCCTCCCTTTCTAGTCTTACACTTTACCCTCTATCATGTATTCTTCCATCCAATGACACTGGCCTCTTGGCTGTTCCACGAACAAGACACTCCATCTCTTGGCTCTGGGTATTCTCTCTGGCTGTCCCCCAAGCTTGGACCACTCTCCCACCTCTGCTCTGACTACTGACCTCCCTGGCTTCCTTTAAGTCCGACCTCCTACAGGAAGCCTTCCGTAGCCTCCCTTAATTCCAGGACCTTCCCTCTATTAATTATCTCCTATTTATCCTGTACATAGCTTATTTGTACATATTTGCATATTGTGCAATAACACAAAAATGGGATGGGGACTGAGTTTAAATTGGCCCATTAGATGCATTCCAGTCATGAGGGACATAGAATAAAGAAGTAACACATATGGAATCGGGAATTCCATGAATTGGGAGAAAAGAGCTCTGAATAGACTAAAAGGAAAGAAAAATAAGGAGGAGAATAAAGCAAAGGAACATTTCTTAGAAAAGTACATTGTAAAAGAAGGTTATTTAAGAAGCTGGAGCCACAGAGTGGGAAGGAAAATGTTGGACCTTATACTTGTGAAGATAGGGAAAGAGAAGGGCCAAAGAAGGAAAGAAATAGATAGATAAACAAAAAGAAAGGGAAATGCACAATTTAAGCAAATTCAAGGAACTTAGGGTATTGCAGTTAAATTGAGAGGTAGAGAGTCTTTGGAAACAGATTAGCATAAGTAATGGAAGCAAAACTAACTGAAGTGACAAAGTCCTGACTTAAAAGAGAAAGAGGATAAAGATCAATACAAAAGAAATAAGGGAGGGAAAACATAAGCCTCACAATCATAACCTTACATGTGAATGTGTTAAACATTCTAACAAAATACAAAACAGTAGCACAATGTATAAATACATCCCAGCAATTTGCTTTATACAGGAAACAAGCCAGGGCTCCCACTAGAAATGGGCACAGACCAAAGGACCAGCAGCAGAAGGAACCTTTGACCATCTAATCTAACTTCTTCTGAGAGATGAGGAGAGTGAGGCCCAGACAAGAGAAATAAACTGCCCGAGGTCACACACGTAACATGGTCTGCAGCCTCCAAATTCATCATCTGCTTTTCTATTACAATCATCTGCTTTTCTATTACAATCTCATGAGTCTTCATTCAGCTCTCACTACAGCTTAGACACCTCCAAAGAAACCACTGAGAGGGACACTTCAAAAGTGCCATTTGTTGTGGGAGACACTTGCTGTGGGGGCCTGAGGTTTAACCATCTTTGTTTCCTGGCAGAGAAAGTAAACCAGGGTCAGCTCCAGAGAAAAAAGAGGGCAGGACCATGAGAGCCCACAAGTTTGGAAACAGGAAAAAGTCATCCTTTTGGGAGCAAGAAGAGCCAAGGTTCTCATCCAAGGAAAGCTGAAGAGGAAGAGCAGACCACGTGGCGAGGGAACAACAAAGCTGCTCTTCCTAGCTGCCTTGACATTCGTAAGATTAGACCAAACCGTTAACAGAAGATAAGGGAACTTGACCTTACTTAAGGAGTAGAACCAATGAGTAAGAACTGACAGGGAGCATAATTAAGACATCCTGATTATAATGCATGGCATGCACTATAACCAATGTTTGAACTATGGGAAAACATATGGTAAAGAACAATAGGGAATTTTGGTAAAAGGGTGAGACAAGTATCTTTAAGGTTGACATAGGGATGAGGTGCAGTGGATAAGAGTGCCGGGCTTGGAGTCAGGAAGATGCATTCAAGTCTAGCCTTGTATATGTGCTAGCAGTGTAACCCTGGGCAAGTCGTTAACCTCAGTCTGCCTCAGCTCCCTCATCTGTGAAATGGGGAGAATAACAGCTCCTACCTTGTCGGTTGTTCTGAGAATAAAATGAGATAGGATTTGTAAAGTGTTTTGCAAACCTTAAAGGACTATGGGCATGCTAGCTATTATTATATGGGGTGGCCTGAAGCCAGGAGAACAATGTCAGACCCAATGTACAGCATAAAGACTCTTGGATTTGAAGTTAGAGGACCTGGTTCAAATTCCAGCTCTTCCATTTACTACTTGCGTGACTTTGGGAAGTCTGTTCCTCTCGTGAGGTTCAGGGTCCTCACGTGTAAAACGAAAGGGTTGGACTAGATGATCTCTAGAGTGCTTTCTAGGGCTAAATCAAAATCTCTTTGGTCTTGGACAGTATTAAATATTTAGAAAACCCCAATTCCAGCAATGACAGCCCAGTACAGAGAAGTTAGAAAATTTCTGGACTTCAGTTTCCCAATTAGATGATTTCTAAGGTCCCTGCCAATTCTAAGGCCCATGGCTTACTGAGAAAAGGAGTACATATCCTCTACAATCCAATTTAGAGTGGTAGTGGACAAAGCAGAGACCCAGGGGCCAAGTGCAAGTGGGAAGCTGGACAGATTCTGGGAACCTGGAGAGAGTGAGCATGGGGTGGCAGATGTCAAGAGCCTTCTTCCTGAGAAAGAATCCTAGCAGTGTGGGAAGGTGACAAAAGCATGAATAAGAAATTTGGCAAGAGTGGGGTTAGAAAGCTGTTAAATGTGGGGGATGCTTGAAAAGAGACACAAGTGAATAATAAGGAAATTGGGGGTTGAGTCATGTACAGGCATTTGATTAGAGGGGCAAGTGCATAATTTTACTCTGAGAGGAAGATACAGGAAGCAGATATTGTCACTAAATTTCTTTCTCAAAGGCCATCTTTTCTATTTAGTATTTCAAGACAGAAGTTATAATGAAAGTAAGAGGTAGATTAAAGAAAAAATATTAACCTACGACTTAAGATATGGCTGAGTGGGTCTTCTCTTTTATTTTTATTTCCTTCAGGTTGATTTCTGTCTTTGAAATTCCTATAGCCTATACATGAGAAATAACAAAGAATGAATTAAAGAAACATTACCTTTCATGCTTGTTGTATATACACTATTGTTCCCTGACGAGTAGGAAAGTTGTTCATTTTGTGGCAAAACTCCTGTAGCCATCACAGCTCCTGTTGAAATAACAGCAATTTGTATGTTGGTCACTTTTTCGTTTACTTATTGTACAGAAAACACCTAAAAATGGGGCAAGTGGAACTGTAGCTTCATGCTCACATTAAACAATTCCTACCATTGTCTCTGTCTGCCTAACAGCCACAAGTAGGGCAGGACAAATGGGCCTTTACCCCAGACCCCAAAATTTAGGACCCTTGTGTAGGTAGAAACAACCAATTTACTTAGCACTTAGTACAAGAATAATAACAAATAAAATAAATGACTATGTGGTGATTGTTCCCTCACCAAGCACACCCCAAGTGAGCTCCTTCCTATTCCCTCCTTTAGCAGAAGACTCATGTTCTCCTAGGGTTTCCTATCTCTACCAAGTCAATGCCCCGAGGTTTCTGTCTTCTCTGAAAGTGTGATGTCCCAAGGTCTCTTCCCATGGAGATTTGTATCTTGAGCTCTCCAACCCAAAAGAGCAATTAAATTAGTTTTTTAAAAAGGTAAATTAAGGGTATATTGAGTGCTACTTGCCCCAGCTACATTTTTGTAGCTACTTGTTCCAGGAGGAAAAATTGCTAGTTAAAACTCTGTTCTCTGGGGTAGATAGAATCAAGATGTAAGAGACGCAGGAAAATGTACATCCCAGCTTCCCCATCTTCACCATTTTTTCTACAAAGAGCTAGAAGACACGCCAGATTGAATCCTGGCTGGGAAATTCAAGAAAAAAAATCAGTGAGTCATTCAGTACAGTTCCGTAAGAAGACAGATAGGTCTGTGGTCACTGGAGACAGAGTCTGACCAGGAGCACGCTGTGCAGAGCATCTCAGTGCCTAGAGAATGAAAAGAAGACCAGAATGTGTCCTGGGGCAGGAAGAAGTCCCAGGAGACCCCTGAACTAGTGGTGGGAAGATGTGGGAAAGGGTTGCACTTGGCAGCTCTATTGCTCACTACCCAGTTATGGGCCGCAGTTCCAGGGCAGAACAAGGAGGCCAGAGCCTAAGCAGGCAGAGAGGAACAGTTGAGATCTCTGGCCCTAACCATTGACTGGGTGAGGAACAAGTTCAAAAATAAAAAGTAGCTGTGTGGCTCTAATCCCAGGAGCAGAACAGCAACTCAGTTCTAGTGGATGAAGTCTGCAGTGGAATAATCAAGACAAGAATCCCAAACTAAAGGGGAACCTGTGGTTCTGTGGCTTTGAGCCTCAGAGCCTCCCAGCAGACTAATTGTGGATGAGTCCAGCAGCAGTCTATTGAAACTTCCAACCAGGGACAAGTACAGGTCTTGCTAAGACCCAAACCTGGATCAGGGAACTATAAAGCTCAAACCTGGAAGGCAATGAGCAGATTCCATCACAGATCACATCACTTTGGGAGCACTGAAAGCTTGCAGGTTCACTAGCCTGACTTATCTCTGACAGCCTGACATTCAGTGGAAACAAGAAAGCAGCAGAAGGACCCAAGGGGAGAGAAGTTCAGTTCAGACATTCCCTCTGGAGGCATATAGAGCCCAGTTCTAATATAAAGTCCAAACTCAAGAAACAGGATAGAAGAATAAACAAATAAAAAAGAATCCCACCATAAAGAGGATGAAAGGGAAGTTTAAGACACAAATCCAAAAGAAGAAAATGACTCTAAAATATTTAAAAGTAAAGCCTCAAAGAAAAATACAACTTGTGAACAAGTCCAAACAGAATTCCTAGAAGTGACAAAGCAAAGGTTAAAAAAGAGAGTTAAAGAACTATTTTTAAAACCAAGTGAGAGTAGAAGAGAAAAAATTGGGAAAAGAAGTCAGAGATAGGGAAAAAAAGCGGAAAGAGAATTAGCAGTTTGGAACAAGAGGTTCAAACCTTGCCAAAGAAAATAATTCCTTGAAAACTAGAATTGACCAAATAGAAGCTAATGACCCTATGAAACATCAAGAAATGTTAAATCAAAGTTGAAAGACTAAAAAAAGAAAAGAAAAAATATAAGGTATCTCATAAGAATTAACCTGAAAAACAGATCAAGGATAGACAGAATCACTGGGTCACATGAAAGCCATTGTCAGAAAGAGAATACTAGATATATTTCAAGAAATTATAAGATTGTCCAGATCTCTTACAAGTAGAAGACCAAGGAGATATAGAAAGAAACCTTAAAATGAAAACTTCCAGAAATGTTTTAGACAAAATTCAGAGCTCCTAAGTCAATGAAAAAAATATTGCAAACAGGAAGGAGAATTTAAGTATTGAGGGTCCACACAGGTAGAATCATATAAGATTTAGCAGCTACCAGTATAAAGGAGCATAGAGCTTAGAATTTGATATTCCAGAAGACAGAAGAGCTTATTACAACCAAGAACATCTTACTTAGCAAAACTGAGATAACTATACAGGGGAAAAATGTAAAAGTATACAAAGGGAAAGTTAAATGGATTTTTAATGAAATAGAGGATTTACAAGCATTCCTGATGAAAAGTCCAGAGGAAAGAATTTGACATAATCAACACAGGAATCAAGATGAGCATAAAAAGATTAACCTGAGCAAAAGACTAAACAAGGATTACATGTTTGTATGAAGAGCTAATATATGTATCCCTTCAGACTCTATCATAATCAGGTGTCATAAAGGAATTCTGACTAGACAGAGGGCCTGAAGTGATTCTCTTATGTTATGATGATCTTAAAAGAAGAATGGAAAGAACGGGGAAGAAGAATACATGGGGATTGGGGAAAAGGGGAGATAGAGAACTGGCAAAATCATCATACATCATGTGATAAAAACAATATCGTAAAGACAAAAAATCTTTGAAAGACATAGGAGCTCTGATTGACACAATGACCAAATACAATTCCAGAGGATTAATGATGAAACAAGTTACCCACTTCCAAATAGAGGAGTGATGGATTCATAGTGCAGATGGAGATACATATTTTTTTCCTTTGGACGTGGCCTATGTGGGAATTTGTTTTCCTTGACTATACATGTTTGTAACAGGTTTTGTTGGTCTTGCTTTCTCAATGGGAAGGAGGAGAGAGGAAGGTGGGAGGGAGAGAATTTGAACCTAAAAATAAAATTGAATTTTAAAAATCCCCCAACTCTGAGTATTTTTACTCACTACTGCCCATGCCTGGAATTTATCTCTCCTCATTTCCACCTCCTAGCCTCCCTTGCTTCCTTCAAGGCTCAGCTGAAGTCATACCTTCTGCAAGAAGCCTTTTCCCAGACCTCATTAATCTTACTGCCACTTCCCTCCGACATTACCCCCAAATTATTCTGAATATAGCTTGTTTGCATGTTGTCTCCCCCATTAGACTATGAGTTCCTTGAAAGCAGAGTTTGTCTTTTTCTCTCTTTCTTTGTATGCTCAGCACTAAGAACAGGGCCTGGCACATATTAAGTGCTTAAAAAATACTAAGTGATCAATCAATAAACATTTATTAAGTGCCTACTATGTACCAGGCACTGTGCTAAGCACTAGGGATATAAAAAGAGACAAAATACAGCCTCTGTCCTTAAGGAGCTCACAGTTAAAGTTAAATAGGAAGTAATTAACAGAAGGAAGGTTTTAGAATTAAGAGAGGTTGAGGAAGGCTTCCAGTACAAGAAGAGATTTTAGTTGGGACTTAGGGGAAGCTAAGGAGGTCAGTAGGTAGAGTGGAGGAGGGAGAGCACTGCAAGCTTGGGGAATAGCCAGAGAAAATGCCCAGAGCTGAGAAATGGAATGTTTTCATCATGCGACAGCTGAGAGGCCGATGTCACTGGATCAAAAGGTACGTATTGGGGAGTAAGGTTTAAGAAGACTGAAAAGGCAGAAGGGCACTAGGTCATGAAGGGCTTGGAATGACAGAGTATTTTGTATTTGGTTCTAGAAGCAATTAGGAAGCCACTGGGTAGGGGGGTGATATGGTCAGACCTGAGCTTTAGGAATATCATTTTAGCAGTTGAATGGATGATAGATTGGAGAGGGAAGAGACTTCAGGCAGGCTTAATGACTTCTAATGATATAATGTTAAATTGTATAGGATACTACAGAGAATAAGACAGAATAGCAAAAAGCCCAAGGAACTTTCATTTCTAATAGCTTTCTATAACTGTAGTCAAGGTAAGGTCTTATTGCTGCCTGCCTGGGTTGTTCAAACAGTTTTCTAACTAGTTTTCCCAGATTGCATTTCTAACCATTCCAAACTAATCTACACACAAATTCAGAATTTTCTACTTCAGGCACTATTTTCATTATATGATATTTATTTATAGTGACTTCTTGTTGTCTACTGAATAATTCACTCACTCCTGCATACAGCCACCAAATACCTACTGTGCATTTAATATGGTCAAGGTACTGTACTAGGAAACTGTCTCAAATCTGAACTTATACGCATAGTTTTAAAAGGTTTTCCCCTTTACAAATCTAATTTCTCTTTCTTTTAAGGCAAATACTATCTTTTGCGCTTCTCTACAACAAGGTTGACTCTTTGATACTTCAATGAATCCATCATTTCATATAGGTCCAGCCTTTCCATGCTGTCTTATTCTGTGAAATTCTCTCTTTATCTTTCTGTAAATCCTCCATAAATGACTTACATGCTAGAAACCTTCCTTTGTTGTTTTTTTAAAAAAACAAGGTTCAAAATTTACCTCTTCCAGTAGAACTTTAACAAGTTACAATGATTATTCATTTCTCTGTCAGCATGCATGCTAACTAGATACTGGCAAAAGCATCTGATTGGGAATCAGGAGATTAGATTTGAGTTCTAGCTATAGATCTACTACCAACTAGCTCTTGGTTAATACATTTGCTTCTCTGGGTGTCAGTTCTCTCATTTATGAAATGAAGGTGAATTAGCTGTCTAAGATAACTTCCAACTCCTAACACTCCAAAATACTCAAATATATTTTCAACAAGAATTGAAATAAAATAGATTTTACGGTTAGATTTCAACTAAACTGAAAATTAAATCCCAGTGAATTAAGCAGAAGAAAGGAATTGTGAAGGCCAGAGACTCAGTTTGGGGAGCAAAAATTGGGAGGACTTGAGGAAAAACACTGAAGGAAGAGAAAAAGGATAAGGACTTAAACTGGAGAAGGATCTGAGTGAAATGACTTGATGAGGATTAACAAAAGTAAAAGATTCAAAGAGAAGGACTTATGATAAAAAAGAGAAAGTATGGAAAGATTCGATAAGCTTTTTTTTTTTTGGATGGGGGAAGGCAGGGCAATTGGGGTTAAGTGACTTGCCCAAGGTCACACAGCTAGTAAGTGTGTCAAGTGTCTGAGGCCAAATTTGAACTCAGGTCCTCCTGACTCCAGGGCCTGCTCTCTACACACTGCGCCACCTAGCTGCCCCATAGGATCAAATCTTTTTTTTATATAGTTTTTTTTTTTTTGGAGGAGGGAAAGCAGGGCAATTGAGGTTAAGTGACTCACCCAAGGTCACACAGCTAGTAAGTGTGTCAAATGTCTCAGGCTGGATTTGAACTCAGGTCCTTCTGACTCCAGGGCCAGTGCTGTACTCACTGCACCACCTAGCTGCCCCAAGTATGGAAAGATTCAAGCAGGAGTAAAAGGAAGAGAAATAGGAGAAGGTGGTAAGATGAGATAACTAAGGGATGAGAAGACAAGTTTAAAAGGTTAGTAAGAGAAGGGAAAGGAAGATGAGTATAGATTTCAAGGTACTAAGGGAGAAGTAGAGGGACAGTCACTCTAGAGTTGAGACTCGCACAAGTAGTGTGCCATAGCAGTGGTCCAGGGAAGATATTAGCAAAAAAGGCAAGGACTGAGGAGCTTACTTTCAGTTAAATATGGAGAACAGGAAAGCTTTGTCATGATTTGAATGGAATGTATGACGGGGTCTCTGGCGCAGAAATCTATGTCTGGCCCTATGTCATCTAAAATTTTTATCAATTCATTTTTTTTTTTAAAAAAGAATGCCTTTCAAATTTATAGGTCAAATAAAGCTGCCAGTGATAGCTAACACATTGGACAAATTAGGTTCTAAAAAAGATAGTGACAGGTTAGAACACTGGCCTGGATCTAATAAGATAAAATGCAATAGGGATAAATATAAGATTGTATATTAAGGTTAAAATATTAGCTTCACAAATACAGAATGAGGAAAGTATAGCTAGATAGTAGTTCCCTGAAAAGGATCTAATGATTTTAGGGAACTGAAAACTCAGTGTGAGTCAACTGTGATATAGCAGTCAAGAAAGCTAGTTTAATCTTAGGCTACATTAAAAGAGGCATAGTGTCCAAGACTAAGAAGAAAATAATTACACCACACTGGGAGCATTACGATCAGTTCTAGGCACCACATTTTAGAAAGAACATTGATAAACTGGAAAGCATCAAGAGGAGGAAAACTGAGAAGGCAAAAGGTCTTTATTTCATGCTGCTGGAAGAAAAGTAGAGTGTTGAAGGAGGAGAGGCAGAATGGTTGCTTTCAAATATTTGAAGGGTAATTGTATAGAAGTGGGGAAAGGCTTGTGTGATTTGTCCCTAGAGGGAAGAACCAGGACTAACGTCTAGAAGTTGCAACGAGGCAAAATTGGGCTTGAAGGAAAAACTTCCTAAGGTTTTGGTGTTGCTCAGTCATTTCAGTCACTTTTGGCTCTATTAGGGTTTTCTTGGTAAAGACATTGGAGTGGTTTGCCATTTCCTTCTCCAGCACATTTTACAAATGAGGAAACTGAGGCAAATGAGGTTAAATGATTTGCTCAGGGTTACACAGCTAGGAAGTGTCTGAGGCCAGATTTGAACTCAGGTCTTTCTGACTCTAGGCCTGGTGCTATATCCATTGCACAACCTAGCTGTCCCTCTTAAGGTTTAGAGCTACTCAAAATGGAATGTGCTACTCTGGGAGGTAGTAGAATTCCCCTTACTGAAGGTCCTTAGACAAAGGAAAAATTTGGTGGGGATGCTGTAGGGTGTTAGGGGTGATTCTGGTGGTGCACAGCTTCCTAGCTGTGTGACCCTGAGCAAGTCACTTAACCTGATTTCCTTCAGTTTCCTCATCTGTAAAATGAGCTGGAAAAGGAAATGGCAAACCACTCTAGTATCTTTGCCAAGAAAACTTTAAATGGGGTCACAAAGAGTCAAACATGACTGAAACAGCTGAACAAGAACAACAAAGTATTAAATGGCTTTTGAAGTCCTTCTAATTCTGTGTTTCTGTGACAGAAATAAGACCAGGAGCATCATATTAACCTTTTCTAGTAAAGAAAATGATTTGGGGGAAATCGGGAAATTTGTGGTCTAATATGTCAATAACCTCTTTGGCTAAAACAAGTTGAGTTGCTCTAAAATAAGGTAGGGGTTCTCCTTCCATCTTCAAGAATGAATTCGTTGACCATTTGTCCAATATGCTGGAGTAATTTCAGTTAAGGTATGTGTGCATGAGATGGCCTTTGAGGTGCCTCCCCACTCTTAGATTCTGTGGTTCTGTGACAAACTCAGCATGATGTAGCACCCAAAAAAGCCAATATGAATTTGGGGTGCAATAAGAAGGGCATAACCCACATCTCTCGTGTTGTGTTTAGTCCTAGGCATCAGAGTTCAACAAGGATTTTGATAAACTGGAGGATATTCAGAAGATAGCAACAAGAATAATAAAGGGTCTTCAGCATAAATCATGTGAAGGATGGCTGAAGGAATTCCAACATTTAAGTTGGAAAAGAGAAGTCTCAGGTAGGACATGATAGGTGATTTCTAGTACCTGAAATCAGTTGTCATGTGGAAGAAGAATTAGACATTCTGTTTGGTCCCAGAGCATAGAACCAGGAACAATAGGTTTAAGTTTCAAAGGGGTAATTTAAGGCATGATGTCAGGAAAAACTTGTTAACAAACTTTCCAATGGTGAAATGAGCTGATTCTAGAGCTGCGGGCTAGCTTTCTATGGAGGTTTTCAAGCAGAGGCTGGATAACCAATTGTTGGGTATGGTGAAGGAAGGATTCCTTTTGGGCGTGGGCTGAACTGGATAGTTGCTGAACTCTCTTCCAGCTCTCTAATTCTGAGATTCTGAGATTTTAGCAAGGACCCTCTTGACACTTTGGATACTCTCAAGAAAACAAATATAACCCCCTTCAAAAAGTTGAGATCTAACATTCTACAATTTGTTTTGGCAAAAATGTAACAGGGACATAAGTAATCCTAGAATTTTATATACTGAAGTATTATTTTTAATAAGATGAGAACACAGAAACCAAAAATCCTTGAGTTCAGAAACATGACAATTAGATATCATAAAAGTTAGCCATTGTGTACTATTATTCAAAACTAAAAATTACTTCCTTTACAAAACTACAGTTTATGGTTTTGCAGTTTGTCATGGTCTGTTCCAGATGTTCTGATACTTAAGAGACTTTTTCAAGTCATATTAGCCAGTAGTATAAAAGCTATATGTCTTTGTTACATGTTGAGACTAACTCACAATGCCATAAAGGATGCCATAAGGCCTAGCTGAAGACACCCAGTAATTGGTACATGAGGGGAACAGGGAAAAAGGGAGAAATGGTCAGGGTAGGTAACATATCAGGCTTCAATTATGGTTTTGATGAAATGCATAAAATAACCATACATTCACTGAATGCAGAACTGTTCATTTCTACATTGTCAGGATTTCAAAAAGAAAGGGCCCTATTTTGAACTCCATACAATCTTTTTGGCCACTGGCAAAATGCTAAGCTATTGAGCTGTACCTTCCAGAGAAGCCTCTTCTAATTCAATCTAAAGAGAGAAAGAAGAGAAAAAAGATCCTGCCACTAACATAAGATGGTAAATATGTTTGGACAAAAATTTCAAACACCACCCCCAACAAATTACAGTCAAGAAGCACGTCTAATGATGAAAAACTTGTATATGACCTCCACAAGATTAATCCAAAGAAGGTGCCAAGAAGATTAACCTCAAAATTGAGGGTGATCTCTCCATCCTTGTAAATAAAACTGACTCAGAAGTGTAATGTCATGCTCTGTCTGAACTCATCTGTCTTCCTTTGTATATGACTCCTACTGATATAAGTATACTTCAGCCTCAGAGTACAAGGGCAGAAAGAAAACTGCTTATAAAGGAAAAACCTTAAAGCCAGGAATTTGTATTAATGATCAGGAAAGATGTTCCCACTACCCTAGTGAAGTACATACACCATTCAACAATCTCTCTAGCCATTTAAGGGGATTCCCATCCCCAGCTCTGCCAAATTATCAGCAAGGCTAAAGGACTGAATCCCAAGATGCTTTTTATTTTCCCACCAAAAGTTTGATGCTTACCCCAATACTCCCAAGTTCCTCTCTATCACAAGTGAGGGACACTTCATTCAATCAGCGAAGAAGCATTTACTAAGTATCTACTATGATCAGGTGTTAGGGATACAAGTAAAAAAGGCAGGAAGTCTTGCCCTCAAAGAGCTTACATTCTACTAGAGAGACATAACATGTTCACAGAGATGTAAATAAAGAATATATTCAAAATAAATATACAGTGTTTGGGAAAGCAGGGTACTAACACCGAGGGAATTAAGAAAGGCTTCTTGAAGAAGATAGTGCTTGAGTTGAGACTTGATGGAAGCCACAGATCTAAAAGGCAGAGGTGAGGAAGAAGAACATTCCAGGCGCAGGAGCACTGGCTTTGCCTTCACTGATTATCTCCAACTAATCATCTTGTTCGTACATTGTTGTTTGCATGTTGTGTCCCCTCCTTAGACTGTGAGCTCCTTTGCTTTTTGCCTTTCTTCACATCCCTACTGCTTAGCCAGTGTGTGGCAGAATAGTAGACACTTAGTATACGCTTGCTGACCTGATTTAAAGTTGATGTAAGGAAAACTACTCATTAAAGTACTAAAATTGTCTATCTACTAGATATCCGTGATGGTCAGAAATCCAGTATATTGTCCATATATTTTATGTTACCTCACCAACTAACATGCCTAATTTACTTCCTCTGGTGTCATAAAACTGTCTGTATTACTACACCAGTCACTTTAGTTGGCCATTTAATTTTTTATGTACTATATGATTCTTTTACTGAAATCCTATTCTACTAAATCCTACTCTAAAACTTACCTTATAGTGTAGAAGAGATCCTGCTTTCTCAAAGATTATTCCAGAAGAGCGGAAGCTCTGAAAGGTCACGCCCTAGCTAGGAAGGCTTTGCACACAGTATTGGTTGTGTTGTTTGAAGACCAATCTCAGTGCAGAGAGTACCATTACTAGAAGGCTAACTAGCAGGTGATATATATATATCTATATATATCTATATATAGATATATAGATATATATATCTATATCTATACAAATGGACATCTATATGTACATGTATTATGTCCACAAATTGTCTATTGAAAGGTAGAGTGAGCTGTGAGTAAAATACTTATCTCATTTGAATCAGGGATAACCATGGAAGTAGTAACATTTTAAAAAATATAGGCTACACTTTTTCTTTTATTATGTTTTCCCTCAAAAACCATCCATTGTTCATTCAGCATGTATCTCAAGGAGGCATTAACCACTAATTCACAAAATTTCTCCACTGCTGCTTGTAAGGGGGCTCCTGGGTGACCTCTATAGCTGCTTCCATGGTGCCCTTAACATGTCCTTCAAAGAAGGATCATTACAATTTGATTAGTGGAAGAATCAATACTGATTGAGTTGGATATAATCATCCTTAAAGTTGCTGTATTTTTGGTCTCAGTTTGCCAAATTTCCAATATTTTCAGGAAAGAAATAGTCTTAGAAGTTCTCTAAAACTAATCTTTTTTTACTAAGCTTAATAGAAAACATTCATTCAATTAGCATTTATTTGGGTGCCTACTCTGTACAGTCTACTGCGCTAGAGACACCGGGGATGCAAAGACAAAACAGTACCTTCCCTCAAGGAGTCTACATTCCTCCCAGAGGAATACGTAAATACATACAGTACATTACAATTAAGTAAGCAGATAAGTGTAGTAGTGTAGTATGTGGAAAATTAAAGAGGGAAAGGACACTAATGTCTTAGGAGGGAGCAGTTAGAAACAGCTTACTGGAGAGCACCTGGCCTGAGCCATGAAAGAAGGCAAGGATCATAAGAGGTGGAGGGAAGTGTGGAGTATTCCAGGCACAGGAGACAATATCTATGAATGCATGGAGAAAGAAGATGAAGTCAAGTCTGAGCAATTTGACAGGAACATAAAGTTTGTGATGTGAATATTATGAAATAAAGGTGGAAAGGTAGGTGGGAGCTGTACTGTAGATAGCCTTAAATGCCAAGGCAAGGTTATGTTTTATCGTAGAGGCAACCATGTGAAGTATGAATTGGAGAAGGGAAAGAATGGGAGGAGGATTCTAGAGTAGCCCATACGAGAGGTGATAAGGGTCTGAATGAGAAAGGCTGTACATACGTACAGAGAGAAGGGGTCTGAAGAGGCCATGGAGACAAAATCAGGCAACAAGCCGTGGCAATAATGGGCTCTAGTGCTTTCAAGTTTACAAAGCTCTTTACACACATTACTCTCGGGGGTAGGCACTATTGGTATTATCCCCATTTTAAAGATAAGATTGAGATTCAGAGGCTCATCAATGATTACACATGAGTAAAATTGTAAAAACAGGGTTTGAACCCAAGTCTTTATTGATTTCAAGCCTGGCACTTCCCACAACATTAGGCTGACAATGAACACAGATGTTATGGTTATTAGAAACTGCATTTCCCCATGTAATGTTAAAAATATTTGAGTTTAGAGACAGACCTTCATGTACTTTATATAAAAATGGACAATCAAGTATAAGCATCCTTCATATTTCTGTTACTTGCTCCTCTTCATTTTCATCTTAAAAGGCATCTCCTGAGATTGACTGAATGTTTAACAGCATGCTAGGAAAATCTTGCTGGTAATTAGCTATTTCACTTGGGGCTCCTCTTGAAGATTTACTGAAAATAGATTGTCTTCATTTACATACTAAATTAACTTTAAATCTACCAGATTGCTGAGTAAAAAGGAGATCACTGTCATAAACCCAGTCACTCTTAGCATACACAAATCACATTATTTAATATAACTTCCTGTTTCAAATTACAAAAATTCTTTTTCACTGTAAACTACATTTCAATTTTGTTTTTTTAAAGCCCATTATTTTAAGTCCATTTAAGCCCATTTAAGATTAGTCATAAGCTCATTAATTGGGATCTAATATTCCCAAGTAATTGTACTTCGAACATTACTCATACTGTGAAGTTCAAAATGATAGGGAGGAAGTAAAAGATAAAACACATTCATTGTTAAAATTATAAATGATGTAATGCTCTGTAAGAAGACAGAAGCTCCATCAGCCTAGAGGTTTACTTCAAAGAAGAAATCAGGCTCTGGGGTAGATGAGGAATTACATAAGCTTTATGCTATACAAACAAAAACACTTGTAGTTAGAGAAGGATGCAGATGATGCTGGTATAGTACTTTTAGAGTTGACAAAATATTTTCTTATCCATTATCCCATTTGATCATGATGTTTTCTTCTATGTATAGAGAACTGCATTTTAGTGGATTTATTAATGATCTTGTGCAACCCAGTGATTTCACTTTCTGAACTTGGGGAAATGTCAAGTCTTAGACTGTATAATTTTCTAAGCTCAGGGTTGTTTAAGAGCTTCTTATTAGGATGCATACAAATGGAGAGTGCAGAAAGGTAGAGCTGAGAAAATTCAGCCAAGCTCTCCAACATTTCCCTCTAAACAACTCTAAGTAATGCCTTAAATCAAATTCTGAAGTGGCGGAACCAACAAAAACTTGGGCAAAACAATTTTCCATCCCAAGACAATTTAGGTGGTTGGCAGGAAAGATCTGTCTCACCAAGGCAGTCCCTGGAAATGCAGGCCATGCTTTAGGGGGTCTCAGAGCACAGATAGTGAGGAGGTTGGACCAACTGATCTAAAGAAGATTGCAGGGGACCCTTTGCTGGAGCTGGGTTCAGGACCCTGTTACATTGCCCATACATAGTTCCTGGTCATAGTCCCAGGGCCAAAAGGAATGAGAGCACTTGTAGTGCAGGGGAGCAGGGACCCAGGTTGTGGTTACGGGGCAGAGAAGAGTGCTATTGGTTGCTCATGGCAGAGTAAGGACCCTGGTTTCAATTCCAAGACAGAGGTGAGCACTAGCAATTGTGACTGCAGGTGAGCAGGGGAACCAGTTACAGTCTCAGGGTCGGAAGAAGGGCTACCACTGGTGGCTACAGGGGAATGAGGGCAAAGCTCAGAGCACAGACCAGGAGAGTAGTCACCACACCTCTCCCTAAATCACACCACACTGGAAACACCAACAACTTACAGAGTCCCAGAACTAACCCTGAAAACAGTAGCCGGAAAGGTCTGAAGTTGGGACAGTGCCCTCCTCCACCCTGGGAACAGTGCCTAACTTTTACATAAAGTTAAAAATGAAGAAAAAGGCTGGAAAAATGAGCAACCAACAAAGAACCTGGCCATAACAATCTCTATGATGACAGGGAAGATCAAGACACAAACCCAGATGACTATGTTAAAGTAGCTACAAGCAGGGCCTCAAAGAAAAATGTGAACTGGATACAGACCCAACAATAATTCCTAGAAGAGCTCAAAAAGGATTTCAAAAATCAAATAAGAGAGATAGAGAAAAAAATTGGGAAAAGAAATGAGAGTGATACAAGAAAATTATGAAAAGAGAATTAGCAGCTTGGTAAAAGAAGCACAAAAATCCACCAAAGAGAACATCTTGAAAAGCAGAATTAGCCAAATGGAAAAAGAGGTACAAAAGCTTACTGAAGAAAATAATTCTTTAAAAATTAGAATTGGGCAACTGGAAGCTAATGAATCCATAACACACGAAGAAACGAGAAAACACTGTACTAAGTGCTTGCTAAATATTATCTCATTTGATCCTTACAACAGAACTAACAATAACCCTCTGATGTAGGTGCTAGTATTATCCCCATTTTAAATCTGAGGAAAATCAAGCACAGTGATTTAATGATTTTCTCAGGTTCACTCAGCTAGTAAGCGTCTGAGGCTGAATTTGAACCCAGCTTTTCCCAACTCCAGTCCCAGTGCCCTATCCACTGTAGTACCTAGCTACCTCCGGGTATAAAAGGGATATAAGTGATCACAAAATAAAAACAAAAACAAAAAGATAATTTGGATGACTTGAAAATGAAAAGCTTTTGTACCAACAATGCAATCCTATGAAGACAGGCACATGAATACATTGCTAGTGGAGGCTGTGAACTGGTTCCTCAATTTTGTAAAACAATATGGAATTTTAAAAAGAAAGTGACTAAAATTTCCACACTCTTTGACCCAGAGATTCCACTGCTAGGTCACACACATACACACTTGGTCCTATACATTTTATTTTATGCATTTAAAAACATTATGCTAAGAAGGGATGCATAGGCTTTACCAGACTGCCAAAAGGGCCCATGAAACAAAAAAACAAACAAAAGGTGAAGAACTCTTGGACTGGACAACGTCTAAGACCTCTTCAAGCTCTAGATTTATGATCTTAGGAACACATCTGACAAGTGGGCATTAACTTTTGCTTAAAGACCAAGAGTGAAGGGGAACCCAATGGCTAGCACAAATAAAGCAAACACTAAGGTTTGCAAAATGATTTTGTGAACTTAATACTTCCTTTATCATGAATAAGCTGCACCTATAGAACTTTGTCTTCAACACTAAATGTGCCCTTCCTCTGTCATCTTGGCCAATCTTCTGCATCTGAGGTAAGACCTCATATTTGTGTTGACTTACAGTTCCTGTATTATTAATGATATGGATTGATATTTCCTGTAGCTGCTAATAGTTTGCAGTTTTTCTTTGGTATTATTTACAACCAACTGATTGCAATTAATTAAATCTGTAGCACTCATTATTTTTCATTTATACTCTCAGAAAGTCACTTAAAATATTCCAAAATTTGAGCTCATTATATGAGCCTATTATAAGACATCAAAAAAGTCTTATTTTTTTTAAACAATAAAATGGAAATATCAAAAGGGCTATGAAAGACCAGAAGGGACAGTCAATTCCACTGTCTCATCGATTTCTGAACAAAAATCTTTAAACTTTCAGTACTAAAACAATTTCCTAAAAAACAAATAATTACTTATTATTTTCTACTGTAAGGCCCTGTACGAGACATTACCTAAAATTCAGGGGTGGGGAACCTGGGGCCTTGAGGCCGAAAGTGGCCCTCTAGGTTCTCAAGTGTGGCTCTTAGACCGAATCCAAACTTCATAGAACAAATCCCCTTAATGAAAGGATTTATTCTGTAAAACTTGTACTCAGTCCAAAGACCATACCCAAGGACCTAGAAGGCCACATGTGGCCTCAAGGCGGCAGGTTCCCCACCCTGGAAAATTAAAGATGAAACAGATGTTGATGCCATGCCTGGGGTGAGCTAAGTCACTCCAGCCACTTTTCATTTTGCTATTGCTCCTCCACCCTCCAAATCATACTATCAGAGGTCATGCATGGGAGAGGCTAAGCCCCTCACTTCTGTACTCTCTGGGACCAAACATCCTCCTGGTCATTTTTTTGCCTTGTTACTTTCTAGGTACCCTCTTACCTCTTCTCTAGTTTCCACCTCCTTCTCTGAGAATTATAATCAAATCATCACTACAATTGCTTCTGGAAAGGGTGTGTTAATGGACTGTTTTATTGTTCCATTCGCCATCTTTCTAACTTCCCAGACCAAAATTTCCTTTCATGGCCACCATACATGTCATCTCCCACATTAAGCTACTTGAAGGCAGTAGCTGTCTCACTTTTGTGTTTATATCTTTAGCACTCAGCATAGTGCTAAGCATACAGTAAGCACTTGATAAATGCTTTTTCATTCAATAATTCATTAAAGGTAGTATGAGGATAATAATAGTTGGTATTGTTGTTATTAACAAAGTTTGACCCAGTCATCATCCTCAAGGGAGTGACAGACAAGACAAACACGTGAAGTTAAACACAATAACAGTGACATTAAATAACATAAGAAAATAGTAAAAAAAGTATAAGGCAGTATAACATTAATATAATCAAAGTTAACCTGTTTTTAATTGAACAAGATAGCATTATTATAACTCCATTTTGTTCTTCCTGAGAAGACTTTGGAGGGTGAAAACAATGGACACAGATGATCAATTTTAGAGCTAGAAACAACCTTACAGATATCTATCTAACCCCTTCATTTTGCAGATGAGAAAACTGATATCAAGGGTTGAGTAACTTGCCCAAGGTTAGCAGTGAATAAACAGCCACATCAAGAATTGAACCTGGCCTGGCTTCCTGATTTGAATCTGGTGTTTTTTTTACAATGCTGCCACTATCAAAGCCTTACATGTTTGGTTGGACTAATTGTTTATCTGCATTCCAAACCCAAAGAATCAAAGAATTTGAGAACTGGAAGGGACCTCAGTAGCCATCTACTCCAATCCATACATGAATGAATCCCCATTAGAACATATGCCACAAGTGGTCATCCAGGCTCTGCTTCAAGACCTGCAAGGAGGAGAAAAGCCACCACCTCTGGAGGCAGCCAGTTTACATCTGTGCAGATCTAATTGGTAGGAAGTCTCTCCTGACCCAGTTTCTTCTATCTCTTCAGTATTTTATTCAATAGGACTATAAGGGAACATAGCACACCACTAAAACAATCAAAGAAGGTGGTACATGACCTCCAGAAATGAACTACCGTTCTTGAAATATGTAGTGGTGGGGCTAAAGGGGATGTTCCCACAACACCAAATGTAAAGAGCATTAAAACTAGAGAACTTGTAGTCCTTCAGCAGTATAGAAACAAGAGAGCCTAATAACATCTAGTTATCAAGAATAACCAGTTAAAATAGGAAACCAGATGGCAAACAGGCTGATGTGAGATAATTGTCATACCCTACTCTGACCTTCCACCCAGCCCCTGCTGCAATAGAGGGCTTACTTCATGCTGTTTGCTGCAGACACAAAATTCTTAGTTTCTTCTTTCTTTTTTTTTAACTGTTCTGCCAGGGGCTAGACAAATATTTTCCTTAGTAACAGTATATAGCCAGAATTAACAGCAAGCAAATGAGCTTCTCTTAGAGAAGATTTTACCATACTCCTCAGGACAGAAAAACATCAACTTACTAGTTCCTTCACATTAGGCAGTCTAGTGATTAGTGACCCATTTCGTTTTTAAAAAAAGTTCCTGAAAACAATTCTGGTTTTTTTTTTTGTGTGTGTGTGTATGTGTTACATTTCCATTCTAGGAAGTTATGACAATGAAATATACCCAAAAGGCTATGCTGATAAGGTGAGATAAGTGCAGCACACAGCTAACCAAGCCTAAGCCTTAGGCTCTAGGCATAGGATACAGCTTAAGGAGAGTTATAAGTAAGAGGATGAGGAAGGCAAGAATGAAACATGGAATCTCAATAACTTGAAAGGACCTTGGAGATTCTCTATTTGGACTGACAAAGAAACACATTAATAGTTTAAAGACCAGGATTCTGTAAATGCTGGAGCTTGCTGCCTTCCTTCTGTCCTTTAGTAGTGTCTTTTTTGAGGTTCTAAGGCAATAAAAATAGCCATTACTTGGTGGCCAAACTTTCTGTCAATTGACCTCTTAGAACTAAGTCAGACTTCTGTGAGGAAGGAGTTTGAGACAGACATCTTTCCAGCTTGGTCAAACATACTGGGGTTTTCACAGAGATCACATCAGGTCATGATGAAGCATCTGAGTTAGCTTTAAAAAAGAATAGCTCTTCAACTACTGAAGTCTAAGCCATCCTTAGTAAATCCATCAAAAGAACTATATCCTCCAAAGGTGGATTGTGGGCCTCAAACAACTCCACTTATTTCTATAATAATAATCTAACATATAGAGTGTAAATTCCTTCAAAGCAGTAAGTTTATATGCATGCATACACACTGCTTAATAAATGTTAAATTTGATTATTTTGTAGTTTATAAAGAGGTTTTAGTATCTCATCTGCTTCTCACAACAACCCTGTTAAGTAGATAACTAAAAGGCATTATTTATGTTTGACAGGGGAAAACAAACTCAGACAACTTGCCCATGGTCACATAGTATCAGAGACAGAATTAGAACTCAGGTTTCTATTGACATTATCTTTCCAGCATACCATGCAGCTGCCTCAACATATAACAGCTGAAGATTTACAAAGTTCTTAACCAACCATCACCTTCTAAAGGAGGTCCAGAAAACACTGTCCCTAGCTTCTAAGTAAAGCATCTGAGAAGTGTGAGAATAATCTATCTCTGGAGATGCAGATGAATGAAGATCACTTCTTTAGTAGAATAGTTATACTATTGCTGACAAATAGAAGAGTTCTTTATTGTAAACCTACAGGGAGCATTCTTCTTAAAATGTGCTGTCTTTGGTGAAAACTTGTAAATTTTGCTTCAGTGAAAGAGCATGTAAGAAATTAGAAAGCATCCAATCTTCTAAAAGTGAATTTAAAAGAATATCTTAAGAATTATTACTTTTGTGAATTATTTCCATGATACAAGCTGATATATTACAATTTGTAAGGCAATCTTCAGCCCACAATAAAAATATATTGTAATGCTATTTTAAATCTTAACCAGATATACAAAATATCACCATCCCAAAGAGTTACATTATCTTAAAAAGAGATTTAAAAAAGGAATACACATTTAATAATGGACGTATTTTGCAACAATTACATTTCTGGCTTAGTATGCTAAACTTAACTGACCTTTATCTTTAGTTTTTTTTAGATTCTTCTCCCCTAGTTCACAGCAAAAAATAAATAAATAAATAAATAAATGAAAAGCAATATTCATATACATCACAGTAATGCCAGTGAGGAAGTGCAATTATAAAAGAAGGACACATAAAAGGTAGGATTGACACACATTTGTACCTTTCTTTCCTGCTAGAATAGTAACCATCTCACTGGAGGGAGGACAAATACTACAGAATCAAACAATACAGAGGGAGGTACTCAAGTAGAACAAAAGGATACAGAACTCAACAGAAAAGAAGGTGTGGTTTAAGGTGGTAAACAGGTGTGGTTTAAGGTGGCTCAGCATTAAATTGTACTCTATGGCAGGCATCAGCTCAGCATTAAATTTCTCACCATTTTTATCACTATGATTTCAAATATGGATTCAAGCTGATATTATGGCACAACATTTAGATCACTGCCCATATGATATTGCAAAAAACATGAAAAGTTAATTTGAACTGGTGAGTTGCTCAAGTAAAAGCACTGATGCTCCCATCAGTCTAACACTGAATAATGCATGTAGAGTTCAGTTTTTTCCATCATAAATTAAATTTAAAAAGCTTGAATTTGCTATTTTGTTCTATATTTGGTACTACTTAAATCCAATAAACACTCTCAGATGAAGAGTGTTAATTGGCCTCTAAGGTCCCTTCCAACCGTAAATCTATGTTCTGCACTACTGTAATACACATAGTAATTAGAGTAAAATTGTGGCATCCATTTGCTATAGTTTAATTTTGATAAGCAATCCATTTCTACTTCCTACACCTTACCTGTTTACCCAGGAAAAATAAAAAAAGGACCGATTATAGCCATTGGCTTTATGTGAAAAGATAGCTTTACAGCAATGAACTTTCATTTTTAACCCAGTAATTATAATGAGATTTTGCAGATTACTGATGCAAGTCCAATCCATTTTTCCCATGTCTATACCCATTTCCCACAAGGCTGGATAGATTATTACCACATAAACAGCTTTTTAAAAAATCTGGTCCAAATTAAGGAGATTCTGAGAAACGAACCCAAGAGTTTGTCAGTGAATACTCATTCCTCTCAAATTTTCACCTCATTTGCTCATTAACTTAACTAGCTTTTGCTTTAAATATATTTTTTAAAGAAAGAACATATCCAGCCAAAAACTAAATTAAAAATTTCTTGCTAACCTGGAGCTTTATAAATGTTTTCTATAGTAATGTACCAAAAAAAATCACCAAGCCTAAGGGGAATCTTTACCACAGATGCACAGGTAGTTTGACTTTAGGAAAGCAATTAACATATTGAAAACAAAATCAGCTCAAACCAAATAATTATATAATTGCAAAAAATGTTATTAAAAACCCTGCAAATCCTTGACTTCTGAGTCATGGACCCAAAAGATGGAGGACTAGACACTTTCTCCAATCTTAAGGATTTCTCAAACCCCTCTAAAATAGGAATTATGTACAAGAGATAAAACATTCAATTCCTGTCTCCATAGTTTAACAGACCAAGAACCCTAATAAGGTAAAAACAGGGTGAACTAACAGTATAAAAGACTAATCCTCACCCTGCCCTAACCTCTAATATTCTCAGCATGCCTACCCCCATTGGCTACCATGTTCTGGAAGGGCTGTACAAGTCAACTCAGTGGGCTTGTAACAGAACTCAACTCTGTCCCCATCTCTTCTCTGTACTGGGGAAAACCAAAAGGCAGAGGCTTGCTTTGGCTGGAACTACAGCTAAGCTATGCTGCAAAGGAGCTCAACCAGAGAACTGAGGAACAGAGGGAATTGAGGTAGGGCACCAATATTGTGAACTTCAACTAAGTACAAAGGAAAAGGCCCAGCATGAACCCAGTTCTGTCCCCCTAGAAATAACTTGAGGCAGAGACTGAAGTCAGTGTAAAGCGAATTCTCTAGCATGGGGGGAAGCTAAGAAAGCTCTGAGGTTCAGCACCCTCTGGTAACCACCATCAAAGGGAAAAGAGTCAGAAAGTGAGCAATAGGGGAAAATAATTTTAAAAGACTAAATTATCAAAGATCTCAGGAAGAAGAAAAATTTTAAAGACCTTGAACATAAGCAGATAAACCAACAATAAATAAACTCAAAACCAATTCTGAGCTTTTAGCTGACACCAAATAAATTGGCAAAGGTGACAAAAATTGGAATACTCAATGTTTCAAAGGCTGTGGAAAGATAAGCACACTAATTTGCTACTGGTGAAGCTGGGAATTGATGAAAAGCAACTTGAAATTATATCAAGGAAGGGACTAAAATGTCTATATCCCTTAAGATCTTATTGCTGGGCATATACTCCCAAGAAGTTCAAAGACAGAAAGGCATAGAAATCTTTAAAAAAATTATAGCTGTACTCTTTGTAGAGGCCAAGAACTAGGAACAGAGATGACCACTGCTTGGGAAATGTCTAAACAAATTGTTGCAAATGAATTTAATGGACTATTACGGCAGCATAATAAACAACGAATATAATAATACAGAGAAGTATGGGAAAAATTATATGAACTGATGCAAAATGAAGTAAGCAGAACCAGAAAAACAAAATATACAATAACAACAATGGAAATGGAAGAAAAAAAGGGAAACTAAACATTATGTAATTATGACCAAATCTGGTTCTAAAAACAAATCAACAATGTACTTCAAACTCTTTTTTTTTGTACAAGTGAAGGATTGTCGGCATGAAACCCCTATACACTGTCATGCTTATTTAATATATTGGTTAGTTTGGCTGAATTGCTTTTTACCTCCCTCCTATTTTTATTCTTTGTTATAAGGGATGCTTTGATGAGTATGGGTGGGAGAAGATTATATTCAGAAATGAAAATGATGTAAAAGCAAAAGACAACAATAAAAATTTTAAATCTAAAAAATATAGGAAAAGCCCATCCCTAACTTTCTTTATCACAATGTATTATATAGCATGTATGACCACTTCTGATATCTAGGACAAATTAGGAAGTGCTAGAATTTATAGAATTAAAGCTAATAAAATTAGATTACTATTCTTCAGAACAAGTAAGTAAACAAGTGAGTAAAGATATATGTTGTTCTTGTCATTACTATTTGTGGGTACTGCCATTTCTAAGGAAGTTATGTCTCTATCCAACTTCCTATTCCTTAGTCACCCCAGGTCTTCCCAACCTGGCTTCTGTACAGTGGATGACTGTTTTCCTGTGTGGGTGAGGCCTTCTGGGTACCAATATGCCTTCAATTTAATTCAGAGCAATTCAATAAGCCTTCTCCTGACTACATATTTAATACTACACAAATATATGTATAATGTGTTATGTTATTTACTTTGTATATATTCATACTAAGGGCAGGAACTATTTCATTTTTTGTCTTTGTATTCCCCAGGGACCTAGCATAATACCTGACACATAAGGACTGGATCTTTGGTTTCTTTGGTATAAAGAATTCCCAGGTGGGGAAAGCCCCTGTACTAATATAGCTTGTATTCTGACTTGGTCTCTTTATTTCTCCCAGGCCAGGGGTGCATCAGCCACTCCTGGATGCTAACCCATTGCTGATCTGCATGGATGCTTTAACCTGCTTTATTCCTGATCAGGGCCTGTCCACCCTGTTTAGGTGGCCTAGGGGCCCCTGGCTCGTGGGGGCTCACCATACTGGTGCCAGACTTCATATGGATATCTGACTGACTTAGTCCACTGCAGCTCAGCCAAGGTTACACCTTCTCCACAGTTAATTGCCTTAGACAATGCCTCCAGTGCCAAGAAGTCACACACAAAGGCCTCAACTTGTGTCTTTCTGGCTCTGAGGCTGGCTGTTTCTGTCCACTGTGCCAGAGCTCTTTTAACTTGATTTCCATGAACTTGTTTTTACATATTTTGATAACTGTATTTCAATATAATTGGTTTCCTTTGTAATCCTCTGTATTTTATTTTATGCATGTAAAAGCATGATTCAGAGAAGGGGTCCACAAGGTTCATCAAAATGACTGCCTGACCAAGGGGGCCAGACTACAAAGGCCCTGCGCTATGCCACACTACATACAAAGGAGGAATTAATGCTCGATGAATGGGGAAAAAATAGCAAATGATTTCCAATATGGCACATAAATTATGATAATCTAGAAGATTGTTTTTAAGCATACCATTGGTAAATCATCTGACATTATCTTCTCATCTTCATCCTTTCTTGAAATTTGGTATTTATTTTTTACTTTTATTCTACCAGTTAATGGTATGACAGGAATCAAACAACAGATTCTGAAATGATGAATATGTTGCTAAACAGTCACTTTTTATGTTAACTTATTGTCATATGCCAATTTCATTTTTTGAAAAGGTTATTTGGAGCTTACCATATTAAGCACCTTTTAATTTTGTCCTTAACAAAGACATTTATGATATACAGTGATGCAGCCTCTGGAAACAAATTTTGGGTCTCTTCCATTTCTTGATCACAAACTATGTTTTCCATACTGTGTTGTTTTCCTTTCCTTCCCCAGGACCACTTTCAGTGAAGTCACTAAGCATTAAGACCTGACAATTTGGAAGATCTTTTTGAATTTTTCATAGAATTTCTCTATTTTTTCATCCTTTGCAAGTAGCAGTTACCTTCAAAGTGGTGTGTTTGCTTCATGAGCACTGAAAAGCATGACAATCAAATATCCTACAAAATGATGAAAATGAAGCCATTGCTTCAGACCCCAAGGAAATCATTGTGTAGTTGGGAGGTGACCTCAGAGGTATTAGAATTAAGGGTACTTTTTTACAAAGATCTCTTACAGAAGGTGGGATTTCAGCACATTCTTGAAATAAACCAGGGAAACTAGAAGGCAGAAACAACAAGAGAGAGCATTCCAGGCACTGACTGCTATTGAAAAGGCAACAAATCAGGAGACCAATGTCTTATGCCAAGAAGAGCAAGGAGGCTAATGTAGCTGGTTCATAAAGTATATGGGAGGGAGTAAAGTATAAGAAGAATAGTAAGGTAAGAAGGGGCCAGGTCAGTAAGGGATTTAAATCCCCAAAAGAGGAATTAATATTTGATTCTGGTGATAATGGGGAGCCAGTCTGGCTCATCGAACTAGGGGAATGATATGGTCAAAGCTGAGCTTTAAGAAAAATCACTTGGGCAACTTGGTGTGTAATGGATAGATCCTCAACTACATAATAATTTCCCTAAAGCCTAGGCAGTCTTAAATTTCATTTTATCTTCCTATATTGGCTAAGACTGAGTATACACATAATTGAAACTATATAATGTTAATTAAACCAAAAGGCCACAGAACTTCATAAGTTAGAGACACATAGTCCATCCCCTTCATTTTGCAACAAGCGAACATTGGTGGTACCACAGGTCTAGATCCCACATTTTCTGGCTCCCAATGCAGGGTTCTTTCCACCACTATATTATGGAATCAAAGAGTGAACCAAAGACTTAAAAACAAAGCAAACCACACAATCACTTCAGTCTGTGTTCAAAATAAGAGAGCAATTGTTTTAAAGCACATTTTTTCATACTTGTCCACCCTTCTCCAGCCTCAGACATACTTTCTCCTCCCTAGCACTGTTAAAGATATCTCTAAAGGATCAGTTTGGAAGAATTACTAGAATATAGTAATAAAATAAATGAATTTACAATAAATCAATTTACAAATTAAAAGATGGAAAAATCTGAAGACTTGGATAAAGTGAATGTGTTTGTATCTAAATACAGTGCATTAAATTTTATATGCACTGAGAAAGAGTGGTTCTACTATTCTATGAATGGTGAGACCACCCCCATGTCTTAAAGGTCAAGTCTGATAATCAGACCAAAACAATGAAGGGGCTTTACAGAGAAAACAATTCCATGGCAGGCACATTCCTACTTCTATTTATTGGAAAAGAACAAATAGAAACTAAGTGAACCCTTTAAGGAATACCCTAAAATATAAATTGAGTTAAAGTCAGATTTTGACATTTCAAGCAAAAACTATTAGGGGAAAGGCAATATGATTTTTATGAAGGGGAATAAATTGTTGCTAATTTATCAGTTTCTTTGAAGGTGGTAGAAAATCTAGTGAATCAAGAAGAAGCAGTGAACATTATTGGGGCCTTTAAAATTCTCTTCACACTTTTCTATATAAAGGATAGTTTTTTAAAAAAGCATTATCAAGCAATGTAATTATGGAAAATGTTTTATAATAGAGAATTGTCTTACGGACAAGAAACCTTTTTTAAGATGTGAAATAAACATTTATGAGTAAAGAAAAGATAATACGGATGTTCCATGGGGATTGGTATTGGGGCTGGTTTTGTATAACAGTCTTGGAAACTGTCTAAAATTTGATACTTCAAAACTATTTATTAAGCACCTGCTACTAAAAAGCACCATGCTAGTTCCTGGGTGGGGGTGGGGGGGGACACTCAAAAAGTCCCTGCCCTCAAAGAGCTTATAGTTTAACGTCATGTATGCACAAAAATTATAATGCAAATAATACCATAAGCACACATGAGAGGTCAAAGTGCATGATATATTTTAACACTATTCAGTTACTGTCATAACGTCTTGCCAGCTATATTAAGAAAGACTGTATGAAGGAGTTGGCATCTGAGTTAGGTTTTGAAGTGAGGAGGATTTCTGCAAGATAGAAATGTAGGTCTTTGTTCCAGGCAAATGATAAAGGGGCAACAGACATCATTCCTTCTCAAGGCCTAAAATAACCTTTTCTAGTTAGAGAAATCCCAAGCTTTAATTAATGGTAACAATAATAATATAAAAATACATGTTGGAATAGGATGAGGTAGATAGAATCCCTATTCCCCTGTCTGCTACTGGAATTGTATTGAGGATGCTTTTGGTCAGCATAGAGGATCCTATCCTAACACCTTTATTTAGCTACAAAAAGCAGTTATTTTATTCACTTGTGCCCTAGTCAATAGAAGAGTAAATATGAAAGAAATTTAATAACAGGACAACAACTTGTCAAATGACCATTCCTTTCCAAATCCCATACAAAAATATAAGAATGAGATAATAAAACTAATAAATTTCAATTTATATTTTCCTCATAATAATCTGTGACATAAGTGGTACACAAGTTTTTATTCTTATTTTGCAGATGAGGAAAGTGAAGCTCAGAGAGTGTAAATGACTTGCTAGTAGTTGCACAATTAGTAAATGTTGAGGCACGTGCTCCTGGGTCCTCCACCTTTTCTGGTATGCTATGCTGTCCCAGAATACCTTACGCTAAGGTACTTGAGTAGGCAGAAAATAGCAATGAATTTATGAACTGAATAGAAACTTTAGAGCTGGAAGGGAGATCTAAGACAAGCTCACACTGCATTCCTGAAAGACGGTCAGCTAGCCTCTGCTACAATATTCCCAGTGACAGTTCCCCATTTTGCAAAACAGCCTGACTCACTGATCAAAGGCCCTACTTGGCATAATAGTGCTTCCTTCGATTTAGTTATTCTTTCTTCTTTTTATTCCAGTGATGGTCCTTGCTCTGATTATGTCACTCTTCTGCTCAAAACCCCTCAGTCTTGCCCTTTACCTACCAAATAAAATACAAGCTCCTGATCCTGGCATTCAAAGCTCTCCATAATCTGGCTTCAAACTACCATCCTAACCTCATCTCCTATCATTCCCTTTCCTATAGTCCTGAGTTCTTGACAAACTGGACTACTCTCAGGTTCCCTTTCTCAACCTGCCTTCTCCTGTCCATCTGCTCCCACAATCATTCATGCATGAAATACCAGGTAATGTGAGGGAAACGAGAGCACTAACAACTGGAGCACTGGCAGAAACGAGGGAGGGAAACCAGCAAAAGTCTCCCGTAGAAGGTGCGACCTGAACTGAGCCTAATGAGAAGCTAAGAAATTTTGGACAGCTCAGTTAAATTTAGAATTCAACATCTTTTTTGACTCTTCCTTGCATTTCTACCCTCTGGAACTATATGAAATAAGGCTTTTCCTTCAGATATAAATAAGAAAGGGGCATATATGGGGGTACAGATACAGAAGCACAGGTCAAAGGTACCCAGGGGCATGATGGAAGCAGAAAATAATTCACTCACTCCAGGTTATCAGGGAAGTCTAGGGGACTTCCCATCGACAGAGGTGGTAAGTTGTTAGTCCTGATTAAGAGGCCCTTTCATGTGTAACTAGGCATAGCTGTTTACATATTTAAAAAGCTGCAAATGTTCCTGGCAAGTTGTCCAGAACAGTCTCAGTCTCTGTCTGTCTTTCTGTCTCTGTCTTTTTCTCTCTCCTGAGTCTCCCTATCTCACTCAGGCTGAAAGTACACAGACCACTCATCAAAGCCTGACCCCATTACTGACTGGCATGAGAGCTTTGACCTATTCATGAGGGATCACCATACTGGTGCTGGGCCTAGGGTAGATATCTCTTTGGCTTTGGCCACTGCAGCTCAAAGCTCCAGAACTCAAGCAATCTATCAGCCTTGGCATGACCAGGAGAAAGTCACAGGCAAGCCACTGCCACACCTGGCTTCAAAGTAATCTCTCTCTCTCTCTCTCTCTCTCTCTCTCTCTCTCTCTCTCACACACACACACACTGATACTCTCTTTGGGGGAGAAGCCAAGATAAAAAACAACATCCTTAGAAGGGCACAGAAGTGTAGTAGAGACATAACAAATAGCTTCAGAGAGAGGAATGACCACTCTGGATGCAGAAGCAGGAGTGATGCACTGCCAGATTATTCAGAACAATTATAACAGTGTTCCAACCAAGATACAAGTTGTCAGGGAGTATTCCCTTTCCCACAGTCCTGGGAATCTGTGAGAGGGAGATCATTCCTGTTTGCACAAAGAAAGGAGACAATGATTTTACTACTTGATTGTGCCACGTAATTTTAAAAAATATATCCTGGCCTAATAAAGAGCTCTGCTATTATATTTGTATTTGATGCCTAGCATATTTGGTAGAGGGGGTAGCCAGGTGGTACAGTGGATGGAGGGTGGGCCTGGAGTCAGGACAACTTCCTCTGGAGTGCAGTATTTACATAACAATGATTATTCCAGACCCCCCCCACATGTGTGTGTGTGTGTGTGTGTGTGTGTGTGTGTGTGTGTGTATATATATATATATATATATATATATATAGAGAGAGAGAGAGAGAGAGAGAGAACATATATATATATATATATATACATATATATATGTATATATATATGGATTCAAGGTAGATTAGGGAGAAACCAGGAAAGATCAAGCAATACTTGACTTGAGTCTTAAAAGAAGGGATTTAACAAAGCAGAGTAAAGGAGGAAATGTATTCCAGACATGGAGTACAGATAGCTAATGGAAAGGTATGGAGAGAGGAGATGGAGTGCTGCCAAACAAAAATGGAGAAAATCAAACCTTTCTGACAGGGTTCATAACAAATTTATGTTACACTGGGCTTTCACTGCTGCTAAGCAAGCCTATTATACTTCCCTTATCAATGCACTACCCTCTCCTCCACAGTCACTCTTCCAAACTTTTTCATTTCTCTTCAAGTTTTCCATGGCTCCCTCTACCCCAACTCTCTCTGAGACCTTGCCTTATATTTCAGAGAAAAAATTGAGGCCATTCACTGAGAGCTCCCTCTTCTCTCCAATTCCTCATCTCCTGTCACTCAGATGCCTTCTGTCACTTTCTCCACCTCCACCCCGGTCTTACATAATAAAGTGGCTTTCCTCCTTACCAAGGCTAACTCCTCTACTTGTTTAAGTGATCCCATTCTTAGTCATCAGCACTCTTTGACTTATTTTCAATCTCTCTCTCTCTCCTGACTCATTTCCTACTGCCTATAAACATACCCATGCCTTCCCTATCCTGAAAAAACCCTCACTTGATCCTTCCATCCCTGCTATCATTTTCTATTTCTCTTGCTCTTTGTAGCTAAACTCCTTAAAAAGGCCATCTTCATAACCACCCTTACAATCTGGCTGCCAATCTTATCATTCCACTGAAACTACTCTCTCCAAAGTTACTGAATAATTTCTTGGTTGCCGATTCCAATGGCCTTTTCTCACATCTCATCCTCCCCGACCTCTCTGCAGCCTTTGACATTGTTAGCCACTCTCTCCTCTTTAGTACTCATTTTTTTTCCAGGTTTTTGGCTTTCTTCTGGTTCTCCTCCTACCAATCTGACCACTCCTCTGTCTTCTTTGCTGGATCCTCTTCCAGATCACCCCCTTTAATGATAGGTGTCCCTCAGGGTTCTGTCCTGGGCCTTCTCTTCGTTTATACTGCTTCACTTGGTGATATCATCAACTCCTATGGATTTAATGACTATCTCTATGATAAGAATTCTCAAATCTATCAATCATGCTCCAATCTCTCTGTTGATATCCAGTTCTTAATCTCCAGCTGCCTTTCAGACATCTCAGAATAAATTTCTAGTAGACATCTTAAACTCAGTATATCCAAAATGGAACTCATCATCTTTCCGCCTAAACCCTCCCACCCTCCTACCTTCCCTATTACTGTGGAGGACAATACCATCCTCCCAGTCCCTCAGGTTTGCAACCTAGGAGTCATTCTGGACTCTTCACTGTCTCTCAGGGTCCCTCCACCCTTGCTATATCCAAGATATTGCTAAGGCCTGTTGATTTCCTCATAAAATCATCTCTTGATCATTCCCCCTTCTCTTGTCTGACACTGCCCCTACCTTGATCAGGCCCTCATCACCTCACACCTAGACTATTCTAACAGCCTGCTGGTAGGTCTGCCTGCCTCAAGCTTCTCCCCACTCCAGTCCATCCTCCATTCAGTCAGTGAAGCAATGTTTCATACTTATTTATTTTTAGTTTTCAATATCCACTTCCACAAGATTTTGAGTTTTAAATTTTCTCCCCCTTCCTCTCCTCCCCCCTCCCCAAGATGGCGTGTTATCCAATACAGGCTCTACTTATACATTCATATTCATTTTCATATTAGTCATGATGTAAAGAAGAATTAGAACTAATTGAACCATGAAAAAGAAGAAACAAAACAAAACAACAGAAGATAAGGAGAGCGAATAATATGCTTCCATCTGTATTCAGACTCCAAAGTTCTTTCTCTGGATGTGGACAGCATTTTCTATCTTGAGTCCTTTGGAATTGTCTTAGATCCTTGCATTGCTAAGAAGAGGTAAGTCTATCAAAGTCAGTCATAGCACAATGTGGCTGTTACTGTGTACAACGTTCTCCTGGTTCTGCTCATTTCACTCATCAGTTCATATATGTCTTTCCAGGTTTCTCTGAAGTTCGCCTACTCATCACTTCTTATAGCACAAGACTATTCTATTACATTTATATGCCACAACTTGTTCCACCATTCCCCAACTGATGGACATCCCCTCAATTTCCAATTCTTTGCCACCACAAAAAGAGCTGCTATAAATAATTTTGTACATGTGGGTCCTTTTTCTGTTTTTATGATCTATTTGGGATATAGACTTAGAAGTAGTTAAAGGGTATACACAGTTTTATAGCCCTTTGGGCAGTTTTAAATTGCTCTCCAGAATGGTTGGATTAGTTTACAACTCCACCAACAATGCATTAGTGTTGCAATTTTCCCACATCTTCTCCAACATTTATCATTTTCCTGTTTTGTCATGTTAGCCAATCTGACAGGTGTGATGTAGTACATCAGAGTTGTTTTGATTTGCATTTCTCTAGTCAATAGTGATTTAGAGCATTTTTTCATATGACTATAGCTTTAATTTCTTCCTCTGAAAACTGTCTGTTCAAATCCTTTGACCATTTATCAATTGGGGAATGACTTGTATTCTTATAAATACAACTTAGTTCTCTATATATTTTAGAAATGAGGCCTTTATCAGAGACACTGGCTGTAAAAATTCTTTCCCAGCTTTCTGCTTCCGTTCTAGTCTTGGTTGCATTGGCTTTGTTTGTGCAAAAACTTTCACTGAAGCAATTTTCTCAAAGAACAGGTCTGATCATATCACTCCCCTGCCCTCCACCCCAATACCCACTCCCCCAATAAACTTCAGTGATTCCCTATCACCTCCAAGATCATATACAAAGTGCTCTGTTTGGAATTCAAAGTCCTTCATAACCTAAACTTCCCCTCCCCACCCCAGTTTTTTTTTTTTGGAGGGGGGAAGGCAGGGCAATTGGGGTTAAGTAACTTGCCCAAGGTCACACAGCTAGTAAATGTGTCAAGGGTCTGAGGCTAGATTTGAACTCAGGTCTTCCCTGACTCCTGGGCTGGTGCTCTACTCTCTGTGCCACCTAGCTGCCCTTCTCCCCCAGTCTTCTTACACTTTACTCTCCACCACATACTCCTCCAATCAGTGATGCCGGCCCACACTGGGCTATTTAACACAAACAAAGCACTCCATCTTTCAGCTCCAGGCATTTTCTCTGGTTGTCATCCATTCCTGGAATGCTCTCCCTCCTCCTCTCTGACCACTGACCTCCCTGGCTTCATTTAAGTTCCAACTAATATCCTGCCTTGTACAAGAAGCCTTCCCCAACCCCTCTTAATTCCAGTGCCTTCCCTCTGTTAATTATTTCCTATTTATCTTGTACATAGCTTGTCTTGTATATACTTCTTTGTGTGTTGTCTCCCCCATTAGATTGTAAGTTCCTTGAGGGAAGGGATGGCCTTTTGCCCCCTTTTGTATCCCCACTGTTTAGCACAGTGTCTGGCACATAGCAGGCACTTAATAAATGTTTATTGATTGATTAAATAACAGCAATAAGGTCAATCTGGCTAGATTGGAGAATTCAGGAAGACAAGTAACATACATAGACACATGCATATATGAACATATATACATACATATGCATATATACGTGTATGTGTGTATGGAGGAAGGCTTGGGACACTGATTAGGAGGCCACTGCAATAGTCTAGACTGGAAGTGATATGGGACTGAATGAAGGGGGTGGCTGTGTGAGCAGAGGGACGGAGACAGATATGAGAGATGCTGCTGAGGTAGAAACAGCAAGATCTGAGAACTGGATATGTGGAGGTAGGGAGAATGAGGAGTCAAGGATGGTACCAAGGTGGTAAACCCAAGCGCACCGGAAGAGTGGCAGTACCCTCAATAGGGTAGGAGACTGAAAAGATGGTTGGGTTTTAGGGGAAATATAATAAATTCAATTTTGGATTTGCTGAGTTTGGGATGTCTATGAGACATCTAGTTTGAAATATCTAACAGGAAACTAGTGATATAGGCCTGGAGCTCAGCAGAGAGACTGGGGCGAGATATAAAGATATAGGAGTAAGACACATACACAAATTAATCCTACGGGGGCTGATTGGAGATTATCAAGTGAAAGAATGTACAGTAAGAGAAATAAGAAGGCCCAGAAGAGAATCAGGGGGTATACCCACAGTAAGGGGCCATTATATAGATAAGAAACTAGTAAAGTAGCCAAAGAAGGAATGGTCAAACAGATAGGAAGAATTAGGAGAGAATAGTGTCAAGAAAACCTAGAGAAGAGATAGTATTTAGGAAGATAAAGGTCAACAAGTGTTAACTGCTGTAGAGAAGTCAAGGATGAGGAATACAAAAAGACTAACAGATTTGGCAATTTAAAAGATCTCTGGTAGCTTTGGAGAGAGTAGTTTAAATTGAGTGATGAGTTTAGAAGCCAGATTGAAAAAGGGTTAAGAAGTAAAAAGGAGGAAATAGAGACATTAGGCAACTTGTTTTCCTAGGAATTTGGTTGAAAAAGGGAATAGAGGTATAGGATAAAAGCTGTAAGCACAGTGGAACAAAACCAAACAATTCTTTTATGAGTTATGTAGCATTTCTGCCCCCCCTCACAAAATGTTCCCTGGTGTCATTTTTCTGAAACAGAACAATGAGTTGTGTGGATGATTCAGATATAAAGCAATCACTGTAAAATCAGTCTGTTTTTATGGATATCATGAATAAAATTCGGACTGTTAGTACTTTAAGTATAATTAAAATTAACTTTTTTTCAAACTGCAAACTTAATTATTATTATTTTAAAATGCATTAAAATAATAATGTATAAACATTATAGCAGGGTCAGTACAAATTAAATTCTAAAAATGTGATAAAAACATGTCTGCTATCTGAAAAATGTACTATATTTGTCCTCATATTTTCACTAATAAAATCCCCATTTGTATTAAGACCATCAGAACACAATAGGAAACATGAGCTCCATTCATAGTGATTCACTGCCTTGTACAAAGGAACACAGATCTCAGTTATATAGCAGGTCAGTCTGTTCCGGAGAACCAATAATTGTCACACAAATTTTCCTTTTTTCCCCATCCAGAAGGGACAATGAAATACTAAGGTAAATAGGATTTTAAACTGGCCTCACCAGAGACACACTTCAAAATCCCGAGGGGAAATCAAAAGGCGCTAAGAAAAACAAATCCCTTTCCCACCCAAAAGACTTCTCTCTGGCCATATTCTCTGCTTGATATAACTTCATAAACTCCAGTTTCTAAAACTCTAGCTCCTCAACAAAATCTTTTCCAATTGGTTAGAAAATAGTATATCCCCCAAAAGCTAATGGTTTGATCATAGAGTCTCCTATAGGTGCTTAATACATGCTTATTTCTTCCTTTTCTTTCTCTTAGATACCACAGATATGTGATGGCAACTAACGGATGACAAAAATGTTTGATATTTGATTTTGTGACAAGCCCAGTGTTATGTTAGACAACTTCAATAATGTCCTTCAAGCTATAAGCTTCCAAGGCAGAATGTCTGTTTAATAGTTAGTTTAGCACCCAAAACATGACAATGTGTAGGTTGGTACTTTGAAATAATGATGAGTTAGGTTTGTTTTCATCTTGCTTTTAAAAATTAGTATTATCGCCACAAATACATAGCTGAAACCATCAAGGGCCTGGGACACTATTTCTGATTCCACTCTAACAGGGTGGATAGGGCTCTGGACTTGGAGTCAGGAAGACCTGAGCTTTAATCCTGCCTCAGATACTTGTTTTGTAATCCTAGGAAAGTAATATAGCCTCTCTGTGCCTCAGTTTCCTCATCCGTAAAAATGGAGATCATAATAGCACTTCCCTCACAGCATTTTTGTGAGGGGCAAATGAATTAACATATGTAAAGTGCATTGTAAAACTTTAAAGCACTATATCATTATTATTACTATTATTAACCCTAGGAGTATGATTTCCTGCATTGGAATAGTAACTTGATTGAAAAAAAAAGACTTCTACTAAGAATGCCAAACTTTTTTTAATGTCTTGACCTTATTGGCATAACGAATTCTCTGTAAAAACAATAACAAGTGTCAATCAATGCAGATCAGCAACTGCCCTACCATTAATAATCTTTAAGAGTTGTCTCCTTGATAGAGGATTCTGGGAAGATGGAGGAGTAGGTCTGAAAATTCCAAGCTCTCAAGATTTTCCCCCACAAAAGAGTTAAAATAGTACCTTAGGGCGAACAAAGTGTGGGTGGAGACAAAGAAGAATAGGGACACAACCCGGGTCTTCCTGGGACAGTTTGAGAAGATCTGAAGAAAAACTCCAGGATGAGGTTTGGACCCTGTGAAGAGTAAACACCTCCAGGCTAGGTTCCCCTTTTACAACAAGCGGCAAGCCTTGGGGTTTGAGAGGCTGCCTGGGCCAGGAACTTTTCACCCCAGGACAGTGAGGGGAGTTGGGCGTTTGAGCCCAGGAAGGTTGAGGAAACCTCTGCTATGAGGAACCAGACCCAGCTGTCCTACAATGAGAGGTGGGGGCGAGAAGGAACCAGCACACGTGGTTGAGTACAGAAGCAGCGGGGCAGAAAGCCCCTGGCTACAGGCACTTAGAGGAGGTTGGAGGTTTGGCTTTGGTTCCAGGCTAGAAGCAAGAACTGAAGATCTGGGGCAAGAGGCACCATTTCCTATACCTCAGGGCTAGAGGTGATTATGAAAATCAAGCTATTACCACAAAAAATGCACAGGCAAAGGAGAAAGAATCCAACCATAGAAAGCTATTATGGGAATAGAGATGACCGGGGTTCATCTTCAGAGGAGGATATAGAAGTAAAGAAACCCCCAAAGAGTAACATCAAATGGTCACCTACCCAAAAAGAATTTATAGAAGATCTTTAAAAAGACTTTAAAAATCAAATGACAGACATGGAGGAAAAACTAAAAAAAAAACAAAAAAACAAAAAAAAAAAGAACAATCCAAGACAAACAAGAAGGTTATGAAAGGAAAGTCAACCAATTACGAAAGGAGTTCTTCCAGAATCTTAAGGAGGAAAATGACACGTTGAAAATTAGAATTGGGCAAAGTGAAGCCAGCAAAATTATAAGAGATTGTAAGTAAGGTGAATTTTAGCATAGGTATGGTAGAGTTTAGTGTGTGCAAAGTGGATTTTTGTTATTATTTCTTAGAGTCCAGTTTCCCAGGATCCATGGCCATAGCAATCTCCGTTTCCCAGGTATTAGATATGAGTTCCCAGGCTCATGGTTCAAAACATCTCCACCACGCTTGTGCAGCATTATGTAAGGATAAATAATATAAACATTTGTGCTGAAACTGTAAACATCCACTGCGACTGTGCAGTGAGATACACAGATGAGGTGATGTAAACTTGTGAGGCTATTGCTGGCAATATGCCTTCATCTGATGCCCTATAAAACAGGTGGTCAGTGGTCAGTGAGTTGGGGAACCTTTATGGTTGAATGCACAAGCTAGGATGTTGTGTGCCTTGATCGGCCCCCATCAAGGCTTGGGAGGGGGGAATCTGTGTTTGCCTCAACCGGCCCCCATTGAGGCTTGAGGGGATTTAGAGGATGCACAAGTTGTGCCTGACTCACTGGCCCCATCTAGACACAGGCCCCTTCGAGAAGGGTGATTAGGGAATACTGTAGGAGTTTGTAGTGCTTCTGTTATCAGCAACACTGTGTTAGAGAAAACTAGACTAGAATAAAGCTTATTATTAACCCCTTCGAAGCTGTCTTTCCTGTCTGACCAGATCAAGAGCAAACCTGTTAGAGGCTGGAGTCCAAGTCTCCAGTGCCTTCTGTGTATTATCTATCTAACAGAGATCAAGAAATAATTAAACAAAACATGAATAATGAAAAAGAGAAAATATATATAAGAAAAACAACAGATTTGGAGAATAGATCAAGAAGAGAAAATATAAAAATAATCAGACTAATTGAAAGTTATGATCAAAAAAAGAATCTTGATACAATTATCCAAAAAATACTTAAAGAAAATTTTCCTGAAGCATTAGAACAAGATGGAGAAGTAGAAATAGAGAAAATCCATCACACACCACTTAAAAGAGATCCTATGAGGAAAACTCATAGGAATATCATAGTCAAATTCCAAAACCCCCAGCTCAAAGACAAAATATTAAAAGCATCAAAATTAAAACAATATAAATATGATGCTGCCACAATTAGAATTACACAAGACCTAGCAGCAGAGACATTAAAGAACTGCAGGTCTTGGAACACAATATATTGAAGAGCAAAAGAACTGGGGCTTCGGCTGAAAATATCATACCCTGCAAAGTTAAGTATTATCATGAATGAAAAAAATGGATATTTGATAAACTCTCACACTTTTAAGACTTTGTTGAAAAAAATCCTGAACCTAATAGGAGATTCAACATACAAGAACTAAGAGAAACATAAAGTACATACCAAAGACTGTTAATAAAGGATTCATAAGGACAGACTGTTTACCTTTTATATATCTAAAATATATGTCTAAAGTTCTTATTAATAATTGAGGAGGAGCCAAGATGGCAGCTGAAAAGCAGGGACTTGTGTGAGCTCCCTGCCAGGTCCCTCCAAAAACCTACAAAAAATGGCTCTGAACAAATTCTAGAACTGCAGAACCCACAAAATAGCAGAGGGAAGCAGGGATCCAGCCCAGGACAGCCTGGATGGTCGCTAGATGAGGTCTATCGCGCACGGAGCGGAGGGGAGCAGAGCTCAGCCTGGGCGGTGGCAGGACCAACCAGACAGGGAGCTAGGCAGAACAGGCCCTAGCGCCCTGAATCAGTGAGCTGTGGCAGTTACCAGACTTCTCAACCCACAAACACCAAAGACAACAAAGAAAGTTAGTTGGAAAAGCTTCGGGGGACAGAGTTAGAGGTTCAGCCACCGCCCCAGGGGCAGCAGAGGTGATGCTGCTACAGAACTACAGCTGCAGTTACTTCTGGCCCCAGGCCCACCTGGTGGGAGGAATGAAGTGGCGGATCAGAGCAGGAGTGCAGAGCCTGCTTAAGATTTGCATCAGGTCCAGGTTGGTGGTTCTTGAGGAAGGAGGAGTGCTGGGGTGGCAGAGCTGGCTGTATAGAAATAGCTCTGAAATCAATGGTGCATCCCCTTAAGCTTGGAACAAAGTACTCTTTGTTCTACAAGCAATCATACCCCGACGAAAAACTCAAGGGTCAAATAAGTTGGCTGGGAACATGGCCAGGCAGCGAAAACGCACCCAGATTCAGTCTCAGACTTTGGAATCTTTCTTTGGTGACAAAGAAGACCAAAACATACAGCCAGAAGAAGTCAACAAAATCAAAGAGCCTACACCAAAAGCCTCCAAGAAAAACATGAACTGGTCTCAGGCCATGGAAGAGCTCAAAAGGGAGTTGGAAAAGCAAGTTAGAGAAGTAGAGGAAAAATTGGGAAGAGAAATGAGAAGGATGCGAGAAAACCATGAAAAGCAAGTCAATGACTTGCTAAAGGAGACCCCAAAATATTGAAAAAAATATTGAAGAAAACAACACTTTAAAAAATAGACTAACTCAAATGGCAAAAGAGCTCCAAAAGCCAATGAGGAGAAGAATGCCTTGAAAGGCAGAATTAGCCAAATGGAAAAGGAGGTCCAAAAGACCACTGAAGAAAATACTACCTTAAAAATTACACTGGAGCATGTGGAAGCTAGTGACTTGATGAGAAATCAAGATATTATAAAACAGAACCAAAGAAATGAAAAAGTGGAAGACAATGTCAAATATCTCATTGGAAAAACCACTGACCTGGAAAACAGATCCAGGAGAGATAATTTAAAAATTATTGGACTACCTGAAAGCTATGATCAAAAAAAGAGCCTAGATATCATCTTTCAAGAAATTATTAAGGAGAACTGCCCTGATATTCTAGAGCCAGAAGCTAAAATAGAAATTGAAAGAATCCACAGATTGCCTCCTCAAAAAGACCCCAAAAAGAAAACTCCTAGGAATATTGTTGCCAAATTCCAGAGTTCCCAGATCAAGGAGAAAATATTGCAAGTAGCCAGAAAGAAACAATTTGAGTATTGTGGAAAAACAATCAGGATTAACACAGGATCTAGCAGCTTCCACATTAAGGAACCAAAGGGCTTGGAATATGATATTCCGGAGGTCAATGGAGCTAGGATTAAAACCAAGAATCACCTACCCAGCGAAACAGAGTATCATGCTCCAAGGCAAAATATGGATTTTCAATAAAACAGAGGACTTTCAAGCTTTCTCAGTGAAAAGACCAGAGCTGAATAGAAAATTTGACTTTCAAACACAAGAATCAAGAGAAGCATGAAAAAGGTAAACAAGAAAGAGAAATCATAAGGGACTTACTAAAGTTGAATTGTTTTGTTTACATTCCAACATGGAAAGATGATGTGTATGATTCATGAGACCTCAATATCATAGTAGCTGAAAGGAATATGCATATATATATGTGTATGCATATATATACACATAAGTGTGTGTCTATGTATGTATATATGTAGCTGTGTGTGTGTATATATATACACATATATATGTATATATACATATATATATATATATATAAAATCAAATTAAGGGATAAGAGAGGAATATATTGAGAGAGGGAGAAAGGGAGAGATAGAATGGGGTAAATTATCTTGCATAAAAATGGCAAGAAAAAGTGGTTCTCTAGGAAGCGAAGAGGGGGCAGGTGAGAAGGAATGAGTAAATCTTGCTCTCATCAGATTTGACCTGAGGAGGGAATACCATACACACTAAATTGGGTATCTTACCCCACAGGAAAGAAGAGGGAAGAAGATAAAAAAAAGGGGGGACGATAGAAGGGAGGACAGACACGGGGAAGAGGTAATCAAAAACAAACACTTCTGAAAAGGGACAGGGTCAAGGGAGAAAATTCAATAAAGGGGGATAGGTTAGGAAGGAGCAAAACATAGTTAATCTTTCACAACATGAGTATTGTGGAAGGGTTTTACATAATGATACACATGTGGCCTATGTTGAATTGCTTGCCTTCTTGGGGAGGGAAGAGAGGAGAGAATTTGGAACTCAAAGTTTTAAAAACAGACGTTCAAAAACAACAAAAAAAAAGTTTTTGCATGCAACTAGGAAGTAAGATAAACAGGCAACGGGGCATAGAAATTTATCTTGCCCTACAAGAGAAGCAGGGAAAGGGGGATGGGAGGGGAGTGGGGTGACAGATGGGAGGACTGACTAGGGAATGGGGCAACCAGAATATATGCCATTTTGGAGTGGGCAGGAGGGTAGAAATGGGGAGAAAATTTGTAATTCAAAATCTTGTGGCAATCAATGCTGAAAACTAAATATATTAAATAAATTAAATAAAAAAAGATTAATAAAAAATAATTGAGGAGCTCATAAGAAAGACTGGGGTAAACCTGACTATAATATGAATTTAAAAAGTAAAACCATTTAGGAACAGCTAAAAAAAAGAGTAATTATTTTATACAAATGAGGTGCAAGAGGAAGAATGGATACAGAGGAATTAGATGGGGGGGGAGGGCTGGTAATTCTGGTAACCTACTTTCATCGGGAATGGGTTTAAGAGGGAACAATACATATATATTTCGAGAATATAAAAGTCTTCTAAATTTAGAAGAAATAAAATGGTAGGGGCATAGGGAGGGGGGGAGAGGACAAGAGAGGGATTTTTAGAGGAAAATGAGGGAATAGGTAAAAGGGAGGTATAGAAGGGTATTTAGATTTATGGGAATGGGAGGATAGGGGAAGGATCCTTGGAAGGGGGAGGCAAATGATAGGGCAAGGTAGTGGGTAGAAGTAAAGTAGAGGACTCAGGAGGGATAAGAAACAAGAAATATGCACAAACATAAAAACAAAGATAAGGAGTATGTTTGGGAAAGTATATGTCTATATATGTATGTATATATGTGTATGTGTATGTATATATCTATAGCTATGGAAAAACATACCTAAACTTTATTGTAGCCTTCTGGGAGGGTGGGAGGAGGGGGGAAAAGAACAAAGTAAAAGTGCACAGCAGAGAACAAAAGAAAACTCACAAGGAGGCAAAGAAAAGATGGATAATTCTCAACATAGCGTGTATTATTTATCATACAGGCTTTCTTAAAATGAAAATTTATTGTTACATATTTTGAATCCTCTCTTACATTCTGCTATGCACATGACATGCTTTTTTCCTTTCTCACTTTGTATTTAAGTTTATGATATGTTTTGTTTCTTTTTTCTGTTCTCTATTTGTGTTCTGGCCCTTCAGTCTAAAATTAAAAAAAAAAGAGTTGTTTTCTTTATCTACAGGCTAAACACATAATTTATAATCCAACTAGTTTTGCCTCTTATAAAATAAGGATGCTATGATTTCTCATTAGATATTGAGGATAAACACATTCCTGGAAGCTAAGACAAAATATAAGATAAATGTAACACATTTAAAATGTCCCAACCATCCACAAACAAAAGACCCGAGGGGATGCAGGATTATCTGTTGCCCAGATAATGACATGTATTTGGATAGACAACCTATGTCTCTTTTCCATCAGTATTTATATGAGTACGTAGAGATGGTACAGTTGGAAAATGAGTCAGGCCCAATGTTGAATGGGAGGAGAACAGGTTAGATTGCCTTTAGGAGATGCAAAGCTCTTTTAATAAACCTAAGGTTTCATTGAAACAAATGCCCATCTTTTTAGTACCACCATTCTACTTGTGTTGCTATATGGCAGTGAGATGTACTGTCCTGTCCCTTTATGGCATTTTTCATATGGAGAAGCTTAGTGCTAAAAAGGTGGGGAGGCATAAAAAATTAGTTTTATATAAAGGAAAAGATTTAAACCAATTCTTAAAGCATGTGAGATATTAATACTGCATAGATTAACATTTAGATGCCTAAAATGAGAAGGAAATGAATCTTAGTTTAATAAAAACTATTTTAAAAAAGTATATACACATATATTTTATATTAGAAACAGATTTCAAATGAGTTTTGAGTAGTTTTGTAAAGAAAATGAACTGCAGCATAAATAGAAGAACTAAAATTACTTTTAGATAATATAGGATAATGCCTTGTTTAGGGCAGCTAGGTGGCACAGTAGATAGACTGCTGGGCTTAGAATCAGGAAGACTCATCTTCAAGAGTTTGACTCTGGCCTCAGACACTGATCAGCTGTGTGACCTTGGGCAAATTACTTAATCTTGTCTGCCTCAGTTCCTCATCTATAAAATGAACTGGAGAAGGACATGGCAAACCAATCCGTATCTTTGCCAAGAAAACCCCAAAATAGGGTCACAAAGAGTCACACACAACTCACCACCACCAACAATGCCTTGTTTATATGTGAACAGTTAATGTTTAAAAGGGGCTAAAAACAACTTTTATTTATTAAAAACTGGAAAAATACAAGAGAAAAAATAGTTCAAGGACACAAAATGACAACATTTAGAACTTTAGAGCTGCAAGGCCTGATTAGTCTTAGTTCATTTGTATATAATTATGTTGTATAACTAAAGAGGGTAATACTAAAAAAGAAAAATTTAAATATTTGAAGACCAAGATATGATTTTAAAAAGACTATCATTTTGCAGAAGAAATTGGGGAGGTTATCATCCTGGAAGTAAAAGATAAGTCACTGCAAGCCAGGAGGTTCTGATTTAGGTCATGGAAAGATAAAGGAAATATAAGAGACAGGTGCTTGAGGCAAGCAAAGATTGAAGAAGCATAAGCTTTGTCAGAGCTAAAAGGAAAGAGCAGTCAACTGACAGAAAGCTTCAGCTATGTGATTCCTGGACAGAAGTTTGACTTCACTGGACAAGAGGTTCCATTTCAGATACTGCTCTTTTAGCATGTCCTAGAATTTAAGAGAGATGATACTATGTTTCTCTTTGCTGCCTCATTCTAGTTTGAGAGGGAAAGGCAGAAAGGGAGAGGTACTACTCTGGCTTTGGGTGGATGAAAAGCTGGTAGACTGATCTTCCTGGACCAGAGTCAACTTGAATTGTCTGGTGTGAACTATGTTCTGACTGGACAATGTAGCATCGATATCAGCAAATAATTGCTGGATAGCCAGATTGTTGCAAGGGAATTGCTATTCCAATTGAGAGGCAACACTTTCTAAATGCCAAGAATGACTGTAAGTTGAAAGAATCTGTAAATGCTACAGTCTAGTGTAGAAAGGAGAATTTGCTCAGCAGGACCGCAATGAGGTCCCAAACACAAGCAGTTAGCAGAGATGTGGTTTTATGTAGTGTAGATATTTCTAACTGGGTCAAGGACATCAGCAACTAAGTCTAGAGTTCTGAGTTATCCAGAGAATATGGATTTTCTTTCCTCAAGTGCTTCCTGCCAAATTCCCATTCTCCCACACAGTTACTTAGTGCATTGGGGGGAGAATGCAACCCAGAATTTATGTGGATTGTGATATATTATTTATGCACTGGCTTTAAAATGTGAGCAATTTGATATTACTATTTTCTTATTAGGTAAATGTCTTGTTTTTACAATCTAAAAGTGTTATTACAGTGGTTGGTTGTGTAAATCAAAACTCATCGATGGAGGTCTTAAGAGACAGTATATTCCCCTTAAGCTAGGCTACTCCTAGATCTTTGAGTAAAACTGTGCGGTGGTGATCTATCTCTGTAAATCTAGACCTGCCAGTGGGAGAACAGATCGGAGTAAGTGGGCCAACCCAGACAGTGTCTACACACCCCACTCATTACCTTTATTAGGGTAAACTTTAGGCCACCATACCTGCAATTAAAGAGACATGGAACACAACCATCTCCAAAGAACATTACACAAAGAACAATGGAGAAGTACGTGATAAGTGTGGGTAGGTTACAATATATAGTCAATAGAGAACTGCAAAGAAGAACAGAAGTAAAAGATACCATCAAGCAAACATATAGAAAGAGAAGATGGTTGGCCACATGGCAAAGGTGAAGTATCAATGATAGATGGATAGTCAGACTGTTACACTGGTACCCTCTTGATGTAAGGAGAATGCAAAGCAAAGAAGACCTCCAGCATATTAGGTTGATCCTTTCTGTAGAATTTATGGGAGGACATGAACAGAATGGGAAGGCATGGATGGGCTGTGATTTGCATAAAATAGATGAGATTACAGATCGATTTGGGTAAGATAAAATGTGCTAAACTTTAGGTAACCCAAATATGAATCCAAAGACAAGTGCTTCTGCAAAGGAAACCTTACTGGCTTTTTATCAACACAGTCTTCCTCACGACTAAGTTCAGACTCTGTCAAGAAAGCTTTCCATAGACTTAAAGAAGAAAAGCACCTTAGAAAACACAAATAGTAGCATGAAATCCTTAGAAGATACTAATTGAAAACAAAACTTCAGTAATTCTACAATAATTTAAAAGGTTATGAGCATTTATACTTCTAAATTCCAAATAGAGTCATAACTAAAATGCTGCCACTGCTATTTCTGTTGTATATTTGTTGTTCAGTGCTAGAACACCATTCTGTGTTTTGATAACTCTCATCATTTGCGTCACATAAAGAAGAGGTTCTCTAAATGAGCTCGTTGTACACCAGGGAGTACACATTCCCCAATCATGGAGTGAAGAAAATTTTCCCAATGGCTCTTCTCTCATACTTTCTATTCCCACTGGGCATATACTCAAAGGACAGAAATTGCCCAACATTTCTATGAACAACTCTAAAAAATGCACACAGAGCACAGTTAACATTGTTTCCTACAGAATAACTTTGGGGGACATGAGGGAGAAGGGAACACACATTTATTAAGAACTAACTATATGCCAGGAATTGCGCTAAGCATATAATATCTCATTGGATCCTCACAGCCCTGTGAGGTAGGTGCTATTATCCCCATTTTACAAATGAGGAAACTGAAATAGACAGGCTAAATGGCTTGCCCAGGGTCATGCTGCTAGTAGCTGTGAGGCTGTATTTGAACTCAGGTCTTCCTGACTCCAGGGGTCACTATGTCTCTAAAATATACTGTTCAGATCCAAGCCCAAATCTCTGCAATAATTTACTAAAGATTCACTCCCAGGGCAAGGATCTAGCTTTTTAATCTGATTATTGTATTTCTGTCAGTTGCTTCAAAATGTTTGCTTCTGATAGACACATAATAAATGTTCAATAAACATCTGTGGAACCAAACTGAGGAAGAAAAGACCATGATTAAGTTATGACTCATACAGCTTAAAGGGCTAATAATCCTATATTAATTTTTAAAGGTAAATTTTTAAACAAGTTAGCCATTTAATAATCACGAGTTCCAGATGTTATTACATTTGCATATTATAGACCATAAGTTCCCTGGGACAAGGACTATTTAGCTTTTGTCTCTATAACCCCAGTACCCAGCACAGTGTCTTGTGCAAAGCAAGGACTTTTTAGTATTTTTTTAAAAATATATTTTTTTACTATGTGGAACAAAAATGGAATCTGTAGCCTGAATTACTTTTGCACATGTTCTTACAGACTGCAGTGACACTTATGGTGACAACGAAACTGTCAGGAAAATCTTAAAAATAAAACAGTGACCTAATAGTCAAACTTCTTAGTAAAATGGTAAAGAAATTACAGAGTAGTGGGGGTTACAGGAAAAAGACAATATAATTTTCAACATTGTGGCAGTTTCTTTTGACTAATATAAGTTTTTAGGGTCAATCCTTTAATTTTAAATCCATTCATTCATTTACAGAATGAACATTTATAAAGCACCTCCTCTGTGAAGAGATCTGTGTTAAACATTGGAGTTAAACATATAAGTTCACACAAGACACTAAGTCCCTTACCTGGCTAATATGAAATGGGACAAATACACAGAAAACGAGAATATGCTATATGGCATAATAAGGACATTAAAGAATTATAAAAACAAAGTAGTATGTGAGACTAGTCTGGCAGTCAACAATCATTAATTTTTTTTGTTCAGTCATATCAGTTGTGTCCTACTATATGTGACCCCATTTGGGGTTTTCTTGGCAAAGATACTGGAGTGGTTTGCCATTTTCTTCTCCAGTTCATTTTACAGATGAGGAAACTGAGGCAAATAGGGTTGAGTGATCTGCTCAAGGTCACACGGCTAGTGAGGAAACTCGGGAAGATGTCTTCCTGACTCTAGAACTGGTACTCTATCCACTGTGCCATCTAGCAGCTGCATTTATTAATTACTATATTCCAGGCACTGTGCTAAACACCGTTGATACAAAGAAAGGCAGAAACACATTTCCAACCCTCAAGAAGTTCACATTCTAACAGGGGAGACAACATGCAAATTACTATGTACAGACATATACAGTGTAAGTAGGAGGTAATCTGAAAGAGAGAGGGAGGCCAGAACTAGGTGCTAGAAAATGCCTCCTGAAGGTCAGATTTTTGTTTTTGGAGGGGGGAAGGCAGGGCAATTGGTGTTAAGTGACATGCCCAAGGTCACCACATTTGAACTCAGGTCCTCCTGCCTCCAGTGCTTTATTCACTGTGCCACCTAGCTGCCCCAAAAGTTAAATTTAAGCTAGGGATGCAGGGTTAGTTCAATTTTAGGAAAACTCTAAATATAACAGATCATAATGACAAAAATTAAAATCACAGGATTATATCAATAGATGAAGAAAAAGGTTTTTAGCAAAATATGATACCCATTTCTGTTTAAAAAACAGCAAAAAGCATAAGAACAAATGGACCTTTCTTTAATATAATAAATATAATCTATTTAAAACACAGAGCCAACACCATATATAATGAAGAACTGCTACAGGCCTTCCTACTAAGACTGGGGGTAAAAGGAAGGATGTCCATTATCATCCCCATTATCTGATATGGTACTGCATCTCCTATCTATAGTAATAATACAAGAAAAAGGAATTTAGGGAATAAGCACAGGAAAAGAATAAAGAAAATTTTCACTTTTTTCAGATGCTACCATGATCTAAAGCAAAGGTGTCAAACACATGGACACAGACTGCAGTACTCCTGAGCACAGCCTGAACCAGATTAAAATGTAACTAGGAAATATTTAACAACAACAGATGAACCACATAGATGTTCTTTTCTAAATCAATATCCAACCACAGGGATATTTTGACTACATATATGTATGAATATATCTGTGTGTGTATATATCATTTAATTTTCAATGTACAAACTGTTTCCCTCCCAGTGGAATGTAAATTACTTGAAGGGAATGTTTTATTTTCATCTAGTAGGAATAATATTATTTTGTTGAACAAGAAGCAACATTTATATAGTACCTACTATGTGTCAGGCATTTTACAAATACTATCTCATTTGACCTTCACAACAACCCTTGGAGGTAGGTACTATAATTTCCCCCATTTTACAGTTGAGGAAACCAGGGTCACATAGCTAGTAAACGTCTAAGGCTGGATTTTGAACTTAGGTATTCCAAACCTGGTACCACCTAACACAATGTCATCCAGGACACAGTATGGACTTAATCATTCTTTATTGAATTGAATAGTTTTTCTGTGCTATAAAGGAGGGTTTTCCCCCAGATATGTTTATGCATAATAACAGAAAGCATTAAGAAAACTTTTTTTAAAGAAAATATGGAAGAAAATGAAATTATCAAAAGTGAAAAGGGAGAATTGACAACAAATGAAGAAGAAATAAAGAAACTTGTCAAAATCTATTATACGCTATTATACACCAACAAAACCAAAAATTTAAGTGAAATAAATATTTAAAAATATAAAATATGCAGGTTATCAAATGGGAAATGGAGATTTTTTAAGTCTCAGAATCATAAATTGAACAAGTGAGGGTTGAATTTAAAAAGGGAACTCACAAAGAGGAAAAACCAGTCCAGATGGACTCTACAGCAAACATATTAAATATTGAAGTAATAATTACTGCCCTCTCATATTAAATGAATGGTTTATAAAGACAGAGATAAAAGGCACTTTACCAAACTGCTTCTGTGAGACAAATAAGGTCACTTAAACCAGGGAGATAGAAGGCTAAAAAAAAAAGTTATAAGGAAACTATAGGCCAATATTACTATGAAATATTTGCATAAAAATATTCATTGAAATGTTAACAAAGATGCTTCAACAGCATATTATAAGACAATCTCTATGAAAAAGTTGGTTTTATACCAGGAACCCTGATCAGGAGAGTTGAAGGAGCTGCTTGAGTTCATTTGCTGAAAAGTAAAGAAAGAATGCTTAAAGGGTTGGTTAACCATGGTTAATTCCTCTCACTGAGCTCACAAGGGAAAATGGAACGATGTGGAATGATGCCACATGGCTATAACAGCTGGGTTTTTATCTTGTAAATATCAAGGCCATTTACCATATTCACATCACAGATGGGTGGAGCATTTTGGGAGAGGTGTCAAGGAATGACAGAATTTGTCATCAAGTTTAAATCTGGGTCCTTTGCCAGAATTTGGACCATAGATAGGGAAGTAGAATCTGGAGGCTAAGTGCTAAGAGGAGAAGATTAGGAACATCAGTTTGTTTGCCAATCTACAGTAGAAGATATAAAGTTGGAAGGAAGTTTGTGAAATAACAGCAGCAAAGATGCTTCCTTGCCTAAGGCTTGCCAGAAGTCTACTTTGTAAGATAGTTTTGCCCAGGTAGAATTAACAGAGCTCAGCTCATACTGACCTCCTGATATTCTGACAGAAAATGATGTGCTTAAAAAGGGTATGAACTATGTGAACAAACAGAGTAAATCTGATATTTCTTCTGAGCCATCAGAGAATTCTTATTGCAGAGAATCCATAAAAGGATAATAAATATGGGAATGCTTTAAGCAACAGCTCATCCTTTAAGAGCTATAAGAAGATTCGGACTCACTGAATCACAAAGGTTTAAGAGGTCATACAATTCATCCAATACACTACAAGATTCTTATATCTGCAACATCTAGCACAGATGCTCAGTAAATGCTTGTAGAATTTAATTGGCCCTACATACTACATGAAAATGAATTCCAGTGTAAGAAATTAAAACACACACAGACATACATGCATGTCTTTAACTTTATTTTAAACTTTAACTGTAACTTTAACTGTATTTTATTTCTTTGAATAGAAGGTAATAGAAAATTAGAAAATCTCTCCTCTCTGGAACTTTCCACATAGGGAAAATTCAGATATTCAGAGTTGTAAAGTTAATTATCAAGAAGGTTACTGTGTAAAGGTGTGTTTTTGTTTTAATAAGAAAAAGGTCACACATGATCTGTAAAAATTCCTAAGTACCTCACAAGCACAAAGATTTGCTTTGGGATACTGTGGCAAGTTTCTTGAACATTGCTATTCCTGACCCAAATGTAAAACTAAACATCTTTCTCAAATTGCCAGATAAACAGTTATCAGGCAGGACAAACAACACTGCTCTGGCTATACCATCTTGAAGTGATCCACTGGGGAATGTAAAAGTATGGCTTTGTTTGCCTGAAATAACCATTTGTGCCTCCTCCAGAGCTGTTTTCAGTCTGTATTTCCCTAGTTCCATGAATCATACAGAGAGGATTCAGAAGAGAAAGATCTGTCCTAGGTCATCTGCTCCTTGGTCATCCCCAACACAAAACAAAGAGATTGTGTGTCTTTTTTGTTGAAGGCCATTGCTGTCCTTGTGGTTTCAATTGTTACCCAAGAAGGCACAAGTTAAAATCATGAACTTTACTTCCCATGTAAGAGAAAATTATATTAGGTTTTAAAATTCCATGGAAAACTAGAGCATCTGTGGGACCAATCACTGAAGCAACTAGATACCAAGATAAACATTGGAGGTTTATGAAACTCTACAGCAGAGTCTATCTTAATATTTTAGATTACTTGCATTACTTCAAGATGTCAATGATTTTCGCATTTAGAAAAAAATTCACCTACTTTCAGATTCCTAAGTTGCATTATGAAAACCAAAGTTCATGTCATTTGTACAGGCTGGGAGCTGATTGTTCTGCAAATTAATAATGCTAAATTGACCAAGATCTCTGTACTCTAACACTAGGTCTCTGTGCCTGATGAAGTGTAGCAAACATTGATTAATCACTTGTAATTCAGAACTTAAATGGTCTGATATAAATAGCAAGGCATCTCTCCCAAACCTTAACAGTTATTTAAAAAAAACCGAAGATAGAATTACATGCCAAATTAATCAACTGAAAAGCATTTATTTAGTGACTATTAGTGCTCAGCACTGTGCTAGATAGTGCAGGGGATATAAAACTTTATTTTCCATGTAAGAGTAAATTATATTAGGTTTTAAGATTCCATGGAAAACTATAGCATCTGTGGGACCAATTATATATACCAAGATAAACATTTGAGGTTGAAGTCTGACTTCAAGGAGTTTAAGTTGAGGGGAATAAAACTAACAAACACATGGAACAATTATCAAACAATATATCATATGACTTAAGCACTAAATTGTGTAATATAGAAGTTCAGGAAAGGCAAGACTGAGAAAAAAGAACTGGAATTGGGGCTTTGGAAAGTGGGAGAGATTTAGATAGACAGGAGAAAAGCATTCTAGGAAAAAGGTACATCATAAATGGTGTCACAGGAAAGTGATTAAACAAGGACCAAGGCTGCAAGTAGGAAATAAGGATGGAAAATCAATAAAAACATTTATTAAGTGCCTACTATGTGCCAAGCACTGTATTAAGCACTGGAAAGGGGAGGCAGATCATGAAGAGACTTACAGAAATAAGCTACGAGGGTAGATCATGGAGAGACTTATAAGATACAGAAATAAGTTACCTTCACAGACTTTCGTGTGACTTTCAGGTATAAGCATATAAAGGTGTCTTCCTAAACAAACAACATTTGTTCTTAACTTATGAGACTAAACCAACTGTATGTCCTTAAACAAACTGTTGAACCTTTTCGAGCCTCAGTTTCCTTAGCTATAAAAAAAAGATTGGACTAGATGATTTCTAAGATCTAGCTCCAAAATTCTGACTCTAAATATCATTCAACTGATTGATTTAAAAATTGCTATTATATAGTTTTTGAAAGACTAAATATAGTTAAAAGTTACTTCTTTTCCAAATGTTTTGTGGGAAAAGCCATACTTTGGGGTTCTCAGCATTCCAAGAATTCTGAGGCATTTCTACAGTATTTATCTAGATTATCACATTCAGTTCTTACTCCTAAGAAGTGGCTGGGTGATATGGCGGGGAGTATGCTGGACTTGGAATCAGCAAGACTGGAGTTTCAATCTTTCCTAAGATTCCCTTGAACTTTTTGTGAGTCAGAGCTAATTTAATTTTAGTAAGAGTTTTTGTCTTTTGAAACAGAGAGAGGGAACTGGAACTTAGTGCTGATATTTTTAGGTAGATACTTTAGTTTGCTAAGATAGTATCAGAACTTTTGTAACAAGTACAATAAGAAATGGGAGATCACCCCACTTTTGCTGCTACAGTTTAATGGAAGACATTCTTTATGTGGAGTGCTGCTAGAAAGATCAGGTTACTCTGTTAGGAATTTTTCAAAAAATTACTAACTGCTATAGACTGACCAAGCAGATCCTAGAATATTTCCCAAGGTTTTCTTTCCTCTTAATGGGACATATGTTACAGTGGAAAACATGCTGGATTGGGAGTCAGAATGACTAACCAGGTCAAGTCTTGCCTCTGACACTTTGCTGTCTGGAGACCCTGGGCAAATCGCTTCACCTCTGCCAGCCTGGGTGTCCACCATCTGTAAAATAGAAATAATAGCATCTAATGAAGAGTTGTGAATACCAAATGATGTAATGTATGTAAAGCGCTTTGGAAACCTTAAAGCTATGTGAATATATTTAAGCTCCATGAGGGCAGGAACCATCTCACTTTTGTACTTGAATCCCCATTGTTTAGCACAGTAAAGTCAACAAGTCAAACCCATCTTATTAGGTGCCTAATATGTGCCAAGCACTTGGCTAAGTGCTGGGGATACAAAGAAAAGCAAAACCACTTCCTGTCCTCCAGGAGCTCACAGACTATATACAAACATGCTATATCCAATGCCTGCCATTGTATGAATTCCTCCCTAATAAATACTTAGGTTAGTTGATTGGCAAATATTAATTATTGCTATAATCAACAACATGCTCGCTTTCCTAATAGTCAGGATCACATCTAAAATTTTGTAGTGACTGTTCCCTAAGTTTTCTTTCACTTCTTTTCAATACCATTCTGATCATATAAAATAGATCAGGTTCACAGAATTTAGATTTTTTCCCCTGTGGAACAATACTGAATTAAAAAAAAATTCAAATAGAAGTCTTAAGCATAAAAATTTTTGTTCAAAAGATAATACTTGAAAAGAAAGTGTTCCTCAGGGACCACTAATCCTTTTAGATTTTCTTTCCTGAGCCCAGCTCAGCGGATGCCTCCTCCAGGAAGCCCTTCCTTATCCCTTCAGTAGTTAGTGCCCTTTGCTCTTGAAATAATTTTCTATTGTTTTGTATTTCCTTACCAATCTTTATGCCACACCCCATTACAGTATAAGCTCCTTCAGAGCAAAGGTTTTTACCTTTATGTCACTAAGACCTTGCACAGAGCCTGGATTAAAATAGATAATAAATGCTTGTTGAATTGTTAGTGAAAATGAAGAAAATTCATTTAAACTTTCCTGTTCCATCCCGTATCGGCTAAACCTTTCCACATCTGAAATTCTCTTATCTGGAAGTAATTAGATCATTACATTATGATGAGGATTATTATAAAAATCATAGTGTTTTAAGGACCCACACGTACAAAGATATTTATAGCAGCTCTTTTCGTGGTGGCAAAGAACTGGAAACTGAGGAGATGGCCATCAACTGGGGAACAGCTGAACAAGTTGTGGTATATGAATGTAATGGCATATACTATTGTGCTATAAGAAATGATGAGCAGGAGGATTTCAGAAAAGCTGGAAAGACTTACATGAACTGATGCTGACTGAAGTGAGCAGAACCAGGAAAACGTATACACTAAGAACAGCTTTGCTCGATGATCGATTATGATAGACTTGGCTCTTCTCAACAATGCAAGGATATAAGACTGCTCCAAAAGACTCATGATGGAAAATGCTATCCATATCTAGAGAAAGAACTATAGAGTCTGATGCAGATCAAAGCATACTACTGTCACATATTTTTTCTTTCTTGTGGTTTTCCCCTTTTGTTCTGATTCTTCTTTCACAACATGACTAATGTGGAGATATGATTAATATGATTGTACATATATAACCTATATCAGACTGCTTGCTCTCTTGGGGAGGGAGAAAAATTTGGAACTCAAAGTCTTATAAAAGTGAATGTTGAAAACTATCTTTACATGTAATTGAAAAAATACAATAGTATTAAGTGGAAAAGAAAAAAAATCAGTGTTTTTCTGGTATTGCTACTTTCAGAGTAGGACTTTGTGTCAAACTTACTGAAGTGTTATAGGCAATCTGATCTCCCAAAGAAGGTCAAATATTTATTAAGCACCTACCTACATATATAACATCTAAAGCTAACTTCATGTATATTTTGATTTCCGTAGAAACTAATCAACAACACCTTTCCTGCTTTTCTGAGAAATAAATGTGCATAAGTTACTTTTCTACCGCATCACTTGTTAATGTTCTATTTCAACTCTGGGTTCTTGAAAGTGATACCTTGATGTGGAGTAAGTTCCAGCAGATTGGGGTCAAGCTGGAAGCAGCTGCATTGATGGGCTGTAGTTGGAGAGCTAGCTTAAGCAACTTTCAAAAAGCAAAATTGTGATGATTTTTTTTTGGGTGGGGGAGGAGGTGGGAGAGCCTACATCAATTCACGAAAACCTTTTCCTTACTTCTGGGTCATTTGGACAAGGTCACATTGGTAGTGAGACAGGGTTTTTAGAAAGTCTTTCCCCAACAAACATAAAAATGATTCCTGTGTTTTTTATGTACAAAACACAGTAATAAAATTTTAGAGCACAAGTTCTCAGGAGTCTAACCCAAGCTTCTAATCAACGTAGGAATTCCCTCTTCAACATTCTTTGACAAATGACATCCAACTTCAACTTGGAAACTTCAGAAGTGGGTTACTCACTACCTCACTGCTTTTATACTGCTCTGATTACAGATCTTATCTGAAATGAGCTGAAATCTGCCACTGTGTAGCTTTTGGCCATCGCTGTAGTTTTGCCCTATAGAATGTACAAAGAACATTCTCCTCCCTCTTCTACATTAACAACCCTTCAAATAATTGAAGATTGTTATTAGGATACAGATGAGCTATCCCATCAGTTTTTTATATGACATGGTTCCTAGACCTTTTCCCACCCTGTTGGAAAAAAAAAATTATACTTGTCCAAGGATGACAAAGCCCCTCTTGATGAAGGCTAATAACAATAATATTTATATAGTTGTTTAAGGTTTGCAAAGCACTTATCAGATGTCATCTCGTCTGATCCCTGACAGAGGTCAAATGGCTTGCCCAGGGTAACCCGGTTTGTAAGTATCAGAGGCAGTGACTACAATATACTGCCTTTGTTACTGGAAGAGTTGAATGTAAGGCTAGATGACCATCTGTTGAGGATGTGGTTGAAGAAGATTCTTTACTTTCTCCATGCATAATGGGAGTAATAAGATCCACCTCCACCTACTTCACTGGGCTATTTTGAGATTAGATATATAAATACTAGAAGCACTTGGGAAAAAAGGAGAAGATGTAAATTTTTAAAAATGTATTAGACCACTAGAGAGGAAAGGAAATCTTGTTATGAGGTTTTGTTTTCAGTTCTTTTTATTATTCACTGGGGAGTTTGCAACTGGAAAGACAAATAATGTTTATTTAAAAATAAATAAAATGGGCAGCTAGGTGGCCCACTGGATAGAGCAGCACCTGGAGTCAGAGAGACCTAAATTAAAACCCAGCCTCAGACACCTCCTAGCTGGGTAACCCTGGGCAAGTCATTTGATCCTGTTTGCCTCAGTTTCCCCATTTGTAAAACAAGCTGGAAAAGGAAATGACAAACTACTCCTGTAACTTTGCCAAGAAAACCTTAAATGGGGTCATGAAGAGTCAGACACGACTCAGCAACAACAACAAATGAATAAATTAAATGTTAAAAATGTATCACATAAATGGAGAGGAAAGAGGATCTTGGTAAAAGATTTTGGGATCTGTAGTTGCTCAGCAGATCTGCCACAGTCAGTATTTTAGTAAAACTCTTAACTATCAGAGGATGGCATCACTACAAACAACAAATACTGCCTCCTATTACACAGTAGCAGCAAAAAGAGGGCAAACTCATATGTCAATAGCTCCATAAGCATTTATTAAGGGCTTACTATGTGCCAGGCTCTGTGTTAAGCACTGAGGATATAAAGAAAGACAAAAGACAGTTTCTGCCTTTAAGGATTTCACATACTACAAGAATAAAAATAAAGTTAGGGGAGGCAACATGCAAACAACTATGCACAACCAAACTGTATACAGGATAAATAGGAAACAAGCCACAGAGGAATATGCTAGAATCTTTAAGAGGGACTAGAATTAAAAGGAATTAAGAGGGACATCCTGCAGAAGGTTTTTTTTTTAAATACTTTTTCACTATACAAAAAAGTTCTGATACCATAGTAAAAGTGACTACCTCAAAGCATCCCCACTCAGCTATGGTGTGGACCTCCAGGATGGGGTCAATCCAGATAGGGACGGGTGTCTAATTAGGCTAGATCCCTGGAAGTGGGCTTTTTCGAATTTCTGCACCAAGATTCGGTCAATTGGTAAACACAGGGATCTCACTGCTAAACAAAACATCCCCGCCAAGTTCTAGCTCCCTCATTCCACCTTACAAGACAAATCAAAGCTCTTGCTAAAATTGTGCCCAAGATTAGCTCAGATTCACTGCTTTGCTATAAGGTGAGCATCGCTTCAACAATTAAGATTTTATTAATCACTATGTTTTTAAACGAGCAGCCCCAGCGCAGGCCCTCCGGGAGTCTGGGGTCCGGGCTGGGGTCTCCCCCACCCCGAGGCAGCAGCAGGCAGCGGGGCTGGAGTTCTGGGGGCGATTCCCACCAGCCCGGGGAAAGCAGGATTGGAGGAGCTGTCCCTGCTGATCTCGGCCTGCAGGGAGCAGGCTGCGGAGATTGCGCGGGAGGCTAGGGAGGGGGGAGTCTCCAGCCAGGCCCCGCCCCCCCTCCCGCTCCAGGAGCTCGCGGTGTTGGGCCGATGGACAGACGTAAGCACCACCCCCCTCCCCCTCCCTCCTCCAGGCTTTCTCTCCCTCCCCCTTTCCCTCCCCTCCTCTTCCAGTCCGGCCCTCCCGCCCCTCCCTCCTGTTCTTCGCTGGCTGGGTCGGCCGACTGACAGTACGCAGCGTCCCCGCCCCGGGCCTCGCGCTAGCTCCCCTCCCCTCCCCTCCCCCCGAGGGGCGCGGCCGAACTAACTGCCGGGGTGACTGACGGATAGACTGGAGACCGACTGACTCACCCGCCCGGCCTCAACTGGGCTACATAGGGCAGGGCCGACACTGGCGAGGCGCCGCCGCCGCCTCCTCCTCCTCTTCCTCTGTCTCCGCCGTCACCGCCGCCCGCAGGCTCAGCCACCCGCGCCCGCATTTGAAGCTAGGTCCCTACCGGTCTTGGGCCCGCCTCCCCCGCTCCTCTTCTCCCTCCCCCTCCCCCTCCCTCCTCCCTCCTCCCTCCTCCCTCCTCCCTTAGGGGCCCGAGGCAGGGAGCAAAGCGCCCTGGCCAGTGTGATGACGTAATGTGTAGCCAATCAGGGCCCGAGGACTCGTCACGTGATATCACCCGGCCAATGGTCGGCCGCAACCGAGCGCGTGACGGGCAGCTTCTGATTCTTCGGTGTTTTCAAATTGCGTGGGGTCGAAATCGGAGGGTCTTCGATTTCCAACTTTACCTCTGGGGAAACTGAGGCCCAGAGAAGTTAAGGGCTTTGCCCGAGATCACACACACCTAGTTAGTGGCAGAGTCAGGATTCGAACCCACAAAGTCTTACTCCAGATCCAGCGAGTTGGTCAGGGCCTCTTCGCTGCGCTTTGGCGCGTCCGTGCTGTGTCAGCAGGTGATGCTTGAGCCAAGTCTGGAAGGAAACTAAAGTATTCAAAGAGTCCTAAGAAAGGAGGAATGCATTCCAAGTGGGATAGCCACGAAAAAGTTAAGGAGACAACATGGAGTCATATGAGGAATACCGGACTGCACTATAAAGTGCAATAAGGAGATGATTGTGTAGTAAGGCTAGAAAGCTAGGGTGGGAGCCAGGTTGCGAAGGGCTTTAGATGTCGGACAGAGAAGTTTAAATTTGCTCCAAGAGGTAACAGGACTCCACTGAAGTTTATTGAGTAGGCGTAGTTGAGTAGGTTTATTGAGTAGTCAGACCTGTGCTTAAGGAAAATAATTTGGGTAGTTGTGTGTAGGACAGATTAGTGGGCAGAGATTTTGAAGTGAGGAGGCTTTTGTAATAATCCAGGCAAGAGGTGATGAGGCTCCTGGATTCAGGCTCTTGGGTGATGGCAGTGTGAGTGGAGAGAAGAGAAGGTACTTGAGAGGCATTTGGGAATTAGAAATGGTAATAGTTGACAACCTTGCGTGTATGAGATGAGGGAGGGTTCGAGTTGAAGATGATGCCGAGGTTTAGAACTCAAAGATGCTTATGCCCTCCTAGACGATTATAGGGCAGTTTAGAAGAGGGGTTGGGTATGTGGGAAACAGTGAGTTCTGTGGGACATCAAGTTCAAAATATCCATGTCAGTCAGAGGATGAAGTTCAAAGCAAAGACATTTTAGGATATAGCATAGATGGGAAAGTAGCAATAGAAAATTTCTCACTTTGAGTAAACTTGGGACGCAGTTTCCCACAAATACACTATCAGTAGGAGGGGTCAGTATAGCTAGACCATACATGGAGAAAGGCACAGCCTGGGGAACATATATAGTCGGGGCATATAGTAAACTCCAGTGACTCCCTATTGCCTCCAGGATCAAATACAAAATGTTCTGTTTGTCATTCAAAGCTCTTCATATCCTAGTCCCCTCCTACCTTTCCAATCTTCCAGACCTTCCAGTCTCTCCTGCCATGTACTCTTCAATCCAGTGGCACTGACCTGGCTGTTCCATGGACAAGACACTCCATTTATCTGCTCTGGGCATTCTCTTTGGCTGTTTCTCTTCCATACCTGAAATGCTGTCCCTCCTCTGCTCCAACTATTGACCTCCCTTCAAGTCCCAACTAAAATCCCACCTTCCGAGGGAGCCTTCTGCTACCCGTCTTAATTCCAGTGCCTTCCCTGTTGATTATTTCCTGTTTTTCCTGTATATAGATTGATTTGTATGTATTTGTTTGCACTCCCCCATTAGACTGTAAGCTCCTTGAGGGCAGATTTTTTTTTTTGCCTTTCCTTGTATCCCTAGCATTTGGCACATAGCAGGCACTTAATGAATGCTTATCAATTGATTTATTGGCATAAGGAATGTGTATTGAAGGTACACCTGCTAGGCTTATAACCTCCTTGGTGGTCTCATGTGCTCAGCATTATCCTGCTGGTTTCATTAGTTTAGCTTAAAAGCGCAGGGGTCTTTTGTACAACTCTTTTAAAAAGGTACTCCAGCAGTCAATGAGCAAAACTGCAAATTAAGAAAAGTTCTTCCCTAGCTACTGTCCCTTCCTGTCTTGCCTCTTCCTAACTCCATTTTGCTTCAATACAGTCACATTGCCCTAAGACCTAACGTATATCCCCCTAGGGACTTCCCTCTCCCTATATGCTCTAGGTTCCAAAATTGCCCCATAGAAATCAAAACTGTTTGCTTAGCTCTGCGTTCCCATTAAAGCAATTGACATTTTATACGACACCTTGTTCCCAAACACTTGACCATTAGACTTAACCCTCCCAACAAATATTTGTGTCCTTCTACAGGGGTTTGTTAATCCAAATAATTCTCTACCTGAGCAAGATCTTTTTGAGTACTGGTGATTTCTTGTGCTCTCTGCCTATACTAGACAGTAACAGTCTCTTCACCCCCCTCCCCCCAACATTACTATTCAGAATAAAATACATTACTATGTTTAGGTGTATTCAGTTCATACTCCATTAATCATCTAGCCTCTGTTACATATACAAGTAACTCTCCACCATGAACTTACCATACTAACACCAAGCCTGGAGCTTTTTATTTTTGCAACTCTTGTGTTAGAGACTTTCTCCAGATACAAAGGTCACTGGTGTTCTCTGGGGACCTCTCATTTCTTTGGATCATTGCTCTCACCTAGATGAATCTTGGGAACTTTAGCATTTGGTACTCTCAGACAACTACCATCTGTCATTACGAGCACTCACTCAAGACATAAAACACTTTTTATTTACAAATTAAGGGGCCAGAAAGGTTCCCCATCTCAGTGCTCCAAGATTCAAAAGGCCATGCTCCATCCTCTAGAGATCTGTACAGTTTCTATAACTGGGTCAAGGAGAAGGTCAGGAGTTACTCATGAACATTCCAGGTCCCCTTGGAGGCTTTGTCTTGTCTTACATTGCCATCTTGCCTGTAGTTGCTGCTCTATCATGCGGTGCTCCATCCTAAAAGCTACACTGTTGCCCCTTCCAGTAGGCATAGTTCTCTCTCTGGTGCTTTTATTCAGCTCCATTTCATTGCTCCCTGTAGTCCAATTCTCCCCCAGCAGATTGCGTTTGTTACCTTTTCCTTAGGGGACCAGCTGATGCCTTGCAGATAACATAAAGCTCTTTCATATCTTGGAGCCAGAGTACCTCCAATCTTTGGAAACCTATTTTGTTATATTCAGGACTGATGGCCCCTGCCCTTCTCCTCCAAGAGCTTCATTCAGGACACCATGAGAACATTCCCTACTTGCCCTGCTCAACCAACTCTCTATGATTTACTCTCAGGCAGGTGTACCCAGGTGAAGTGGCTTCTACTATGTCAGCACCTCCCATTGAGACCTGGGGTTCAGAGAAGCTCTCCCCCGGCTTGCCTTACCTTCACCTGTCTTCTCTTGGGTAACTGGGTTGATTTATGCAAATTACTTCAGAACTGCTTGGAAAAAAATCCAAAAGGGAATGAGGAGGGGGCAGAACTGGCTGCTTCTATTAGCGGTTCATAGCTCAAGCACCAGTGACTCAGACAAAGGCCAGCAAACCTGCCCTAAGGATAAAAGTGTTCTCACTATATTTCATAACCTTATAACATCATAACATAATGTTTGCCTTCTCCTTGGTTAAATGAAATAACATGTAAAGGACTCTGCAAACCTTAAAAAGTATTATATAAATGCTAACTATTATTATCGTCCCCAAATACTAAATTATAAAGCATTATAAAGCAGTTATGCTTAGTCTTGAATATAAAACCATGCATTTTGGAGCTGAAAGGCTCCCTAAGGATATGTTCAGATTCATTTTATAGATGGTGAAAATGAGGCTCAGGTAAATGAAATGATTTCTTCAAGGTCCCACAGCAGGTTAGTGACCAAGCAGAGAACTAGACTCTGGTCATGTGGTATGGTAGAAAGAATGCTGATTCCGAAGCCAGAGGACCCAAGTTCCAATTCCAACTCTTACTGACTCTATGCCCTCAGATACATCATTTAAACTCTTTTAGCTTCAGTTTCCTAAATTGTCAAATGGGGCAGCGAGGATGGGGTGGTGGTGGGGGAATTGGACTAGATGGCCTCTGACATTTCTTCTAGCTCAAGATCTATGATGCTATGAACCTGGGTCTTCTCACTCTCAGTTTAATGTTCAACTGGCATCTTAAATCAAGTAGCCTCAAACTACTCTCAATGGTAAAATTAACTTTGGTAATCAGGAAGTATTTTTAATTTACTGACCACTCTGGCTCCTGTTTCATTTCCAAAATTTTCAGGGCTTTAGGCTGTTGTGAGATGTGATCTATTGAAAAAAGTCAGTTATAAATACTGTTAACAGGATTTTACCAAGCCAAGGATGATGAAACAGCAGACCAGAGACAAAGTACTAGTAATCAGGTAGCCGTTTAATTAGTAAGTTTCATTATGAGGAACAGATTTGCGAATTGGGAATTCTCCTGATCTGAATTCAACGTTGCTGAAGTGAAGACAGAGATTATATATGTAAATCACAAGTGGGAAGGTGGGAAGGGAGGAGGGAAAGTGGATTACAAATAGTCGGTCCCAGGGCCAGAGTGGTTTCCCATGACAAACCCCAAAATGGAAGACGATACAACATTTCTGGAGTCCTGTGGGAGCAATATTGCTCCAGTTTTGGGGGGTCATTACTTTGTGAGTGACAGGACCAGAGTTCTGTAATGGGAACAGATTCTACAATCTTTGATATGCTTCACTTTAGGTAAGCAGGCAGAAGGATGCCAGTATTTGTGAGCCTTGTCAAAATTTTGACTGATCAGTTCAAGCTGCATTGTGAATCTGACAAGCTGGAAAAGGCGATTCTGAAAAATCTATTAGTATATTCATTACATATATAATAATCGGTTATTATAAAAATCACAATTCCACAATACTTTTCTGTATTTACAACTGACTTCTTTTAGTGAAATTGTATGACAATTCTTTGGTGACCATAAATGCCAAGTGTTTCTTAGTTTGGTTTTTATTCTGTAACTGAACATCTTAAACTAAGGAAAGGCAAAAACAAAATCTTTTCCTTTTCTCTGACAAACAAGTACTTCAATCCTGGTGAAGTTGGGATGAACAGATAACTAACTTCAAAGTATCTTCTTTTTTCTCAGTTCTCCCAAGTGCTTTATTTTTCTGTAATATCTTTTTTGCCTAAAATTTCATCAAAATTCATCATTTCCACTAATCACATCATAAGATTCTGTAAGAGGACCTTTGAGTAATATAATTTATGGGGTGGGGGTGGCAGTGGGGGAGGATTAAATTTGCATGATTGGCCAGGAAACTAGCAGAGAGGGCTCTAAAAACACTAGGACTCTTACCCTTAATCTCTTCACACAAAGCAATTACTTTTTGAAGAGATACTGTTGAGAGCCAAGGCCCCTAATTAGGGCTGGAGGAACTTCTTCTTAAGGATGTACATTAGGGATCCCCATAATAGATAAAGGAATGAAGCTTGACTGATGTGTGTCCTTCCTAATTCAGAGAGAAACCAGCTAAAATCCTGGCAAAGGCAAGCCACAATGGCTTACTGGCTCCTTCATTTCCCCCTTCTATGGTCCTGATAGGCAGCATTTGATAAGTTGCAGAAGACCCTTCGCCCCATCAGTGTCTTATCCTTCGGCCAGATAGAGGAGAAATAGCCCACCTCTGTTAAGGGGTAGTACAAATTCAAATCACAGATCACTCTTAGGGATTCACAAGTACTATGAAGTACTAGATGTGGAAAAGGAGGAAAGATGAGTTTGGACATTACTTTCTCCTGCAAGATCCATTTCCTCTGTGAGTGTGTGTGTGTGTGTGTGTGTGTGTGTGTGTGTGTTGTGTGTGTGTGTATGTGTATTCAGTTATTTCAGTCATGTCTGACTTTGTGACCCTGTTTAAGGTTTTCTTGACAGAGATATTGGAGTGGTTTGCCATTTCCTTTTCTAGCTCACTTTACAGATGAGGAAACTGAGGCATATGGGGTTAAGTGACTCGCCTGGGGTCACACAGCTAGTAAGTGTCTGAGGCCAGATTCAATCTCACAAGGATGACTCCAGGTCTGGTGCTCTATAACTGGGCCATCTAGCTGCCCTTCACCTAGACACATTCCAAGATTTTTGTCACCTCACATCCTTTGGCAATAGTTCATTATGGCAAATTGTCCACAATGTCTCTGTGTGTGTGTCTTTCCCAAATACACACACACACACACACACACACACACACACACAGAGGTTTCTTATAAACAGGAAAATGCAGTATTTGTACAAATATAGGCCACACTTTACTTTTCCTCCCAATCTTACTTCTCTAAAACCTGAGTGTTGCCCTTACAGTAATCATTTTCATTTTTCACTGTTCAACAATGAGATTCTGCTCAACAGACATTATGAAGTGCCTGTCAGAACTGTAACTAGGAACGTTTTCATCTTGAGCAAATAGTTGAATGTGTTGTGTGGCAGGGAGTGTGGAAAGAACGATTTGTCCAAGATCACATGACTAGTAATGGCAGAGGTGGTTCTGAATCCAAATCCATTGCTCTTTCTGTTATGTCACATTGCCTTATTTCATATACATGGACATGAGCCTCACCACATAGTGAATGGTGCAGCCAAAATGTAGGTGCCTGATGGGCTGTCCTGTAGAAGAGAGATCAGCCTTGTTCTGCTTATCCCTAGAGGGCAGAACACAAAGTGATGGTAAAAGTAGAAGGGAGGCATATTCGGAATTGAGGTGAGGAAAAACTTTCTCAACAATTAGGGCTATCCAGAGGTGGCATGGACTGTCTGGGCACATAGTGGGTGTCCCCCACTGGAGGTCTTCAAGCAGAGGGAGATGATCACTTAGCTAGATTGACGTACAAGCTGGACTAAATGGCCTCTGAGGCTACTTCCAACTCTAATTCTGCAGTCTTCATACCATGATGAAACATTGAGGAAAGACTTTAATGGAGAAACAAGGTGGAGATTTTTAAAGAGTAATAAGAGAAGTGATCCTAGAAGTAAGAAGTCTAGCAGTGATTGGAAGTAGGGGTGGGTAATAGAGACTGGCAACATTGATAGAATAGGTGAAGTTATTGTGTGGGAGAAGAGGTAGGCCAAGGCTTGGCTCCATGGTGATTAGGAGGAAGAAGGATCCCATGGCACCCAGTCTGGTGTTTGAGGGTGGGAATTTAACTCTAACAAATCCTAAGAATCCCCAATCATATAAAAAAAAGCACACCTACAGGAAGAAAATGGATGAGGTTATATCTTTGCAAGGTTCACTGGACTGTTCTTGGACTTGGAAGTATTTTGAAATTCTTGTTATCTTAAGGCACAAATGAAAAAGAAGGAAGGTGACAGAGACCCAGAAGGTATTCCTAAAATCCCCCGGACTCAAATACTGCAGAAAGAAAATGTGAGAGGATCAGTAAGAAACAGGAGACCTAAATGATGTTCTCTCTCAACATGAACTTAACTCTCCACCAAATTCAACTTCAAGTCTTGAGAGTAGTGGGGAGAACATTTTAGCCTAAGCTTATTCACAGAGACAGAATCACTGGTGTCCTCTAGGCTTGAAATATTAATTGTGGGAAGGAAGGAAAGAAGAAAAAAGAATCTTTAAATCATTTCACCTAACGGGAGTGGCAGGCAGGATTAACGGGACAGAGAAGATGCTTCGCTTGCTTTAATTAAATCTTATGTTTTTTCCTTTGTTTTCTTTTGTGTTCTTTAATGGTTTCCCTCCCTAAGTTTGGGGGTACAATGAGGCCTAAAATTGCTCCCTTTTTCCCCTTTCACCCCAGTAGGTTTAAGAGCTAGGCCTATGGTTAACCCAGTGGAATTACTAACCCCTTAAGGAAGGAGATACGTGTCTAAGAGAAATCCTACCCAACTTTGGTAAGTTGGCTTCTCATTCTCTGATGATAAAAATCTAACCCTACCTACTACTTGCTTGGGTTCCAATTTGCCCCTCTGCCTGAGCAAACAGATGCAATTCATTAACTATTTTGCCTGTGACCACATTGTAAATTAGCAAGCAGTCGACCAACATTCATTCATCCATTAAACATATACTTTATGTACCTATTTTACATAGAATTTAATATCCAATTCTAATTGCTGGAAGACATTCAAAGATATGTAGAGACAAGCTTTTTTAAAAAGCATTATACAAATGTGAGCAAATAATATTAAGACAGTTCTTACTCTCGCAATTTATAATCCAGTAGGCAAGGTAAGATATGTAACATGATATTAATAGCTGGCATTTATGTAATGCTGTAATGTTTAAGGCCTTCCACAATCTGACTCCAATTTGCCATTCCAACCTTGTCTCACTGGCCATTTTTACATGCTTAGCATTCCAACCAGACTGGACTAATAACTGTTCCTCAAACTGAGCAGTACATCTTCCACCTCTGTATTTGCATAGGCTGTTCCTTTTGCCCAACATGCATTTCCTCTTCAATTCTGCTTCTTAAAATCTTTATCTTCTTTTCATGGCTCAGCTCAGGTGCCACTTCCTTCATGGAGCCTCCCCAACACCCTCAATTTGTTAGAACTTTCTCAAGTAACTTTGTATTTGTGAATGTACATACTATTTCCCTCCCATAAAATGTACACTCCTTGAGCACCTAGAGTAGTGCGTGACAGCTGTTGTTGAATTTATCGATGAATTTGCAAAATTATGTATGTGTGTGTGTATATACACATATTACTTCATCGGACCCTGGTGACACCATGTAGGGTGTCGCATGTATTGAAGGTCAGCATTGTTTCTACTCTTCCCACACTGCTTTCTAATAGACAAATAAATATAATACAAATTCAGATATAACCTTGGGCAATTGGGCTGTGTTTGTACTAGAGTTTGGACTAGGTGATCAGAAGGGTCATAGGATTTAAGTTGGGAAGGCCTTAGAAATCATCTAGTCCAACTGTCTCCTTTTTCATATGACGAAACTGAGCCCCACAGTCCCACAGGTAGTCAAGAGCAGAGCCAGAACTATAACCCAGGTCCTCTGGTTTCAAATCCATTGCTTTTTCTACTCCACCACACCACTTCTCCTATCTAAGGTCTTTTCCAGATCTGAAATCCTATTATTCCATAAGTTACTTGGAATGGGTACTTATCCCAGAACAATACCCAGGCTGTAAAATAGCAAGACCATCTGAATGAGAACTTTCTGGCCTCCTCGAATCTTTCGAAATCCAGCTCCCTAAAGAAGAGACAGAAGTGATCAGTTGCTCACTTCCTGTGCTGCGCTATTTCTGGAGACGTTTTCAGCAACATTACAAGCTAGCTTGGAATTTCCAGAGGCTGTTGGAGTTGGCACACTTAGCCCTCCCCAGAGCCAAGACATATGCTTTTGTGTCTTCAGAAAAACTAAAATGCAGGCAAAAGTAGCTTTCTCCTACGTGGAGCCAAATTTAATAAAAGTCTGATCTGGCTTCCTGGCTGTCTGTGTCGATGTGATGCTAACATGTATGTCAGTCAGATTCTCGGTAGGGTAGGCATACCTCCCAAATCATCTATGTACAACTTTTAGTCCAATGGCAGGAATTGTTAGGACCTTAGCGACCTTAGAAGGAATTTTAGAGAGAATACAATTTTCTGAATAAGCAGTCACCCCAAAATCTCCTCTAATACTCTGTAACAGAAGTATTCAGTGCCTAACAAAGCAGTCATTTCCATTTCTAGACAGCTCTAATTATGAGGAAATTCTTCTTTAGATTGAGTCTAATTCTGCCCTCTTATAGATTCCATCTCCACAGAATCTCATACATCTGTCCTTTTTTTCTATTAACGTAGCAACCAGCCTATTTCAAGTCCTAATTACCTCTAGCCTGACCTGTTTTAATAGCCTCTCACCTCCTCCTGGCCCCATCCTATCCAATTTATCGCTCACACAGCTGCCACATTCATATTCCCAATGCCCATGCCGGACCATGTCAGTTTTCCTGCTCACAAAGCTCCAATGACTGACTTCCTATGGCTCTGGAATAAAATACAAGCACCCCTGTTTCACTTTTAAAACCCTTCCCAGCCTGAGGCTAGCTTGCTTCCTCAGATTTAGGGCATATATGATCCATTCTTGGAATCCCTAAACCCTACTTCAGCTGAAGCACCACCTCCTACATAAGCACTTTATTCATTCATGCGCCCCTCAGCTGTTACTGACTATCAAAATTATATCCTATTTAGCAGATTGGCATGGTGGTAGTGAATTGTCCTTGAAGCCAAGAAGGCCTAGGTTCAAATCCTGCCTCTGACAAATTGGCTGTATGACCTTGGGCAAGTCACTTAAACCTGATTTCCTTAGGCAGCTTTCTTTTCTTGCAAAAAAGGTACTGACTTGTGTTGGTAAAGGGAATTTCCTCACTTGAAGTTTCTTATACCAGTGACATCACAGGCCCAATCCCTATTTCTTGTATTTCTTTATTTGCATAGATACATTTGATAGTTTATAAGCTCTTTGGAGCCAGGAACCGTTTGATTTTTTTTTCTTTATATACTTGGTGCCTAGTACATGTTGATATTATTGAGTTGTTTTAATTGTATCCGACTGTTCCTGACCTCATCTGGGGTTTTCTTGGCAAAGCTACTGGAGTGGTTTGCCATTTCCTTTTCCAGCTCACTTGACAGATGAGAAAACTGAGGGAAACAGGGGTTAAGTGACTTCCCCAGGTCATACATCTAGTCAGTGTCTGAGGCCAAATGAGTCTTCCAGATTTCAAGCCCTGTATGCTATCCATGAGCCACCTAGCTGCTCCAGTACATAGTTGGTGATTAATATGGGCTTGTCACTTGATTGATAGAGATTGAGTTTAGCTTCCACGTGACGTCCCTTCAAACGTTTGGATGTAGTTCTGATGTTTTACCAAGTCTTCCCTTATTCGGGTTAACACCCCCAGTTCCTTCAAACATTTCTTGTATTACGTGGTTTTGAATCTTCTCATCATCGTCCTTCTCCTCAGTATCCACTCCTATTTGTTAATGTCTCTCTTAAAATGTGGTACTCCAAATAGACGAGTAAAGTCTAGGTTATACCAGCTACAGAATACAGCAAACACTGTTAATGAAACCAAAGATCAAACCAACTCAGGAGGCCAAGTTGACAAGGTACTGGACATGGAGTAAGATCTGGCTTCAGATTCCACTCTGGATGCTTATTGCCTGTGGGACCTGAGGTCATTCTCTGGACCTTAGTTTCCTCATTTATAAATGAGGGGATTGGACCTGAGAGCCTACAAGGCCCCTTCTAGCTCTGAATCTCTGATCCTATGAACTGTGTTGGCAATCAGAGCGCAGTGTTGAAATGCAGTAAACTTGCAATCATATAAAGCTCTAACAGCTTTGAAAAGATGCTAATACTGGAGATACTCCCTCTGAATAGTAAGAGGACTCAGTGGATAGGTATCAGTATTGTGTCCTAGAGAAGAAAGAAGGGAATAAGCATTTATATAGTGCCTACTGTATGCCAGGCACTGCACTAAGTGCTTTACAATTATTGTCTCGTTTGATCCCCGTAACAACCCTGCAAGGCAGGTGCTGTTATTATCCCCATTTACAGCTGAAGCAAACAGGTTAAATGACTTGCCCAGGGTCACACAGCTAGTAAGTGTCTGAGGCCAGATTTGAACTCAGGTAGTACAGGAAGGAAACTTTTATTTAACTTCCAACTCTGACTCTGGAAAGGAGGAGAGTTTGTGAGCCACCAGAAAGTAGATGTTCTACCTTATCCAGTAGCGAGGGAGACTGTGTCTCAGATGCCAGCTACAGTGTTGATTGAATTTTCTCATTGGGAGGAAGAGGTGGGTCAAGGGGCCAGGTGACCAGATGCTTAGTATCTTGGCCTACTTTGCTCATGAAGGTGGTTGATTTACTTACCCTACCTAGGCAGCAGAACAGTTCTGTGTCAGGACCCAGTTCTTATGTTAATTTGATTATCCCTCTGTGGTTCCATGGAGGAGGGTACAAATTCTCTCATTCTGTCTTGGGCTAGTCTGGGAGCCAATCTCATTTTACAGATAGAGAAACTGAGGCTCAGAGAGGAAGTGACTTGCCCAAGTTCATACAGGTAGTAGAACTTGGACTACAATCTGGGCCAGGTCTCCACTCTCCTTTTTACTATTATCAATGTCATTAAAAGTTCAGTTTTTCCCCCATATTTGGCTAATCATTTATAAAGATTACTAGCAATAGAAGATAACACATATATTTACATTGGAAGAATTTTTATTAGAATCATCACACTTTAGAGCTAAAAGAAACTTTAGAGATGATCAAGTCTTGACAGCACATTGGATTTGGAGTCACAAGACTTGGGTCTAAATCCCAGTTCTTCTACTTATTTTTTTTTTGGAGGGGGGAAGTCAGAGCAATTGGGGTTAAGTGACTTGCCCAAGGTCACACAGCTAGTAAATATGTCAAGTGTCTGAGGCCACATTTGAACTTAGATCCTCCTGTCTCCAGGCCCAGTGCTCTACTCACTGCACCACCTAGCTGCTCCAGTTCTTTTGCTTATGACCTGTGCAACCTGAGGCATGTCACTTCACTTTTGGGGGAGTTGAAGTAGATAATCTCTAAGATCCTTCTAACTTGAAATTTCATCATCATATGACTATATGTAATATATCAACAGGTTAAATGATATTTATAAAATGTTTTTAAAATGCTATGTCTCTTTTAATGCTATGTCTTAATTAGAAGAATGTAGAAAGATTGAAAAAATCAGACAAATGAATTGCTTGGAATGTCACATTTTGGCATTTTGGGGAATTTGGTCATAGAAATATGTGCCACCTTGTGGCAGCTAAGTTATATACAAATTCTGTCTTCATTCCTTTTAGAAGCTGGGACAGACAGATTCTAGTACAATGTATACAGAAGGTGTTTACATGTTTTTGGTTGAATGAATTAATCATTGAGTGATATTTGGAACTTATGGGCATGTACCCTGTTTGAGGCTTTCATTATGCTTTCATTAAAGACGTTATGTATCTAAATAGTATTTTCACAGATGTTCTATTTTTAAAAAATAATTTTTTATTGTACTGAAAGGAGTAACAGAGAATAAGGGTAAGGGACAAGAAGTGCAATACTCTTACTTTTCCTGATTTCAGTAGGATTGCGTGGAGGTAGAGTACTAAGTAGTAGTGTCTACACAAACATGCACTTGGGAAAATAAAGAAACTCATCCAATGATCTGAGTGTTTTATCTACAGTTCCAAATGTCCAGAAATTTAAAAACATCTGGGTTTTTACATCATTTTTCATCTCCATATTTGACATCATATAGACAGCCACATATGAGTTTTTGGATTTTGTAAAGAAATGCTATACAGCCCCTCCCGTATGATGAGAGACTTTTTTCACTAGTAATTGGTACTCCAACCCCTTGGACCTCTACTTCAGTACAGACAGAATGGGTTTAAGTTACAGTAAAAAAGAATTTAGGTTGGAGTTGTACAACATTAGAGTATTTTATCAAGGAGTTTCCTTTTCAGGAGAATTTTTAAAGAATTAAAAATTTTTGAAAGGAGATATACTTGGTAAACCTTCTATCCCTGTGACTCTGTGGTCTCATTATAACTCTGTAAGGAAAGGGGAGGGCTTTGGGAGATGATCTGTGTGGCAGATTGAATTATTCTTATTTTTGAGGTATTGGGAACAAGATCTGATCCTGAGGCATTTTCTTGTTTTCTAGTTATTCAGAAAAGGCAGATGCCTAATTAGTTCAATAATGAGATAACAGTATGACTGGAGTCCACATCACCACAGAGTCACTTTAGTCTCCCTTCAGTGCCTCATTGGGGCAGGAGGATATGATTCTTCCTTCTTTTTAGGCCACATTTGTGGAGTATTAGCTCTGAAAAGTTGTGTCTCACTAGAAAGGTTTAAATTATGGGCTTGGTGACAGAATGAACATCTCTTATCTGAAAATTAACCCAGTCAGATTTGGAGGAGCTTGTAAGATGATTAATTTTTTTGTTCACAATAATTCTTAAAGGCCACCTGGTAAAGTCTTTTTGGCTACTCTCTCTCTCTCTCTCCCTCTCTCTCTCTCCCTCTCTCCACATCACTGACATCATCTGGTGAGAGACAGTGTTGTATGTGGAGAAGCACTGGGCCTTCTTTCTCTGAGGCTGACATATGGCATCATGAAGATAGGCTTTGGTATTTTTGCTTTGCAATTTGTTTTTTTCAGTTTTCTGTGAAGGTGATTAATTAGATTTATTAATTAGCTGATCAGTTGCCTAATTAGTTAGCAAGGTTTCAATCTTGTGAGTTTCGAAAGGTTAGGAAAACAAAGCTCTAAGTCCCTGAGTGATCGGTTTTGAAATCAGCCCCGCATCAATATCCTAAGGAGCAACAAGAGACTTTTGGGACCCAGCCTAATGGTAGATGGGACAAAGACTCATCTGGCAGTCATGCTGGATTTAGGTATGAACTTGGTAGGATGAAGGCTAGACTTTGTAGAAACTGTGTTAAATCTGAGCCTACCTTACTGAAAGGCTGAGAGGGAACTACATTCTCATATCTCTTTTTTGGGGACAACCTTGTTTATTATAGTTACATGGCATTTAATTTTTTTCTATCCATTTACATTGTTGTCATTTTGTATGTTGGTTTTCTGTTTCTGTTTCCTTCACTTCGCAACAATTCATATCAATCTTTACCCATTTGTCAGTATTCTTTATATTCGTCATTTCAAGCAACATAATACTCCAAGTACCACAATTTTTTTTAGCTTTTTTTCAATCAATAGACATCTGCTTTTTTCCCAGTTATTTGCTGCTGCAAAAAGTGCTGCTATAAATGTTTTGGTTTATATGGGATCCTTTTTTTTTTGAATCATTGATTTTTAGGGATTATGCCTGCCTATTGGATCTCTGGATCAAAGGTTATGGACATGTTAGTTACTTTTTTTTAAAAGCAGAATTCCATATCACTTTCCAGAATATCTAGACTAATTTGCAGCTTCAGCAACAGTGTTAATGTTCTTGTCTTTTTATGACCCCTGTAACATTGACTAATCTCATATTTTGTCATTTTTGCCAATTTGTTGAGTGTGAGGTGAAACTGAAGGGTTGTTTTGTATTTCTCTTATTAGTGATTTTGGAACAACCTATTTTATGGATGTTGATAGCTTACAATTCTTCTTTTGAGAACTGTTTGTTCATATCACTTGGCCACTTTTTCACTGGGGAATGCTCCTGTTCTTGTATATTTTACACCCACACACACACCCACACACACACACACACACATATGCTATCAGATGCTTAAGTGAAATAGTTTTAATGCAAATATTTTCCCCCAATCAATGGCTTCCCTTCTTATCCTGGTTACAAAGGTTTTGTTAGTATGAAGGCTTTTTAATTTCATGTAATTAAAATAATCTGTTTTATCTTTTGTGATTGTCTCCATTTCATATTGTGTTAAAAATTTACTCCCTAGCCACAATCTGGTTCTCTTAGAATTTTTTTATGATGTGATCTTTAATATTCAGGTCACATATGCATTTTAAGTTTATTGTAGTACAAGGCACAAGATGTTGGCCTAAAACTAATTTCTGCCAAACCACTTTCCAGTTTTACTATCAATTTTTGTCAAATAGAGAGTTCTTCTCTGAGTAATTCATGTTATAGGGTTTAGCAAACACTGGGTTAAGGATTTAAATAATTTCTGATTTTTCCTTTTCTAGTCTGTTCTATTAACCTACTTTTAAAACTCCTTAAACCTAAGCTGTGATCTCACAACAGCCATTCCTGGGTCTTTTCCACCTGGACTCATAAGACTTTATATGCCAATAATAGGAAAGATTGAAAATATAAAGCAGGGGTTGGCAAACTATATCCTTAGGACCAAATAGTATTTTTAAATGTTTTTTTTTACTTTCTTCATTTTCTGGTGGGAGTATTTTTTTTTAATTTTTATTTTTAGTTTACAACAAACGGTTCTACATAATTTTGAGTTCCAGATTTTCTCCCCTCCCTCCCCCCTCCCTCCCCAAGACGGCATGGAATCTCATATAACTACCATGTATAACTTCATATTGAATTAATTTATATACTAGTCAAGTTGTGGAGAAGAATTATGACCAATGGAATGAATCATGAGGAAGAAGAAACAGAACCAAAAAAAAAAAAACCCAAAAACAAAAACAAAAGAGAAGAGAAAAAGGTGAGCATGAAGTGTGCAGTATTTTTAAATATTAAAACATTTTAATCCTGCAAACCTTAAAAAAACAGGTGGCAAGCCAGATTTGACCCTTGGGCCGTAGTTTGCTAACATCTGATGTAGAGTGTCCTGCTATACTGGACAGTGGTTCCCAAGTGACAATTCTTTCCAGTTGCTTTATGAAAATGTAAGTATAATGTGTCTCTACAAAACATATAGGGGTTAAGCCTCTGTGGATTTGGTGAAAAGGACTCTCCACGTTTGGGCTATATCAGCATGAGTCTGAAGTTCCTTCAGGAAGGAGTAGATGTCAGCAAGAAAGGGGACACCATGGCTCTTATATGCCAAACCTAGAGAAAAGATGTGTCAGCATCAAACTAACAAAAAGAAGTTAATAATGACAGGAAGCATCAAAAGAATAGTAAGTCCTCATTTAGAATGGATTCAGAACTATTCAACTTTAGTGATTTGAGGAAGAAACTCACTGTGAGGACTGAAGTGTTCTCACTGCATAAGTGAAATGTGGATGTGGGGCCATACCTAAGGCTCAGTGCTGAAAATCCACCTGTACAATTTCTGAACTTTAAAAAAATTATTTTTTGTGAAATAAGCATTTATTGATTAATTCATTGATTAGACATTTTATGAATGCATGACCAGGTCAATGACATTTCCTCTGAGTACTCATGCTTATCCTCTGGCAAAGGTCTTTTTTTGTATTTATCACATACATTATTTATTATGTAATATTTCATTACATTAATATACCACAATTTGTTTAGCCATTCCCTAATTGGTGGGCATTTACTTTGTTTCCAATTCTTTGCTATCACAAAAATTCTGCTACAAATATTTTGGAGCAAATGGAGTCTTTCTTCCTTTTTTTATTTCTTTTTTTTACTTAATATTTTAGTTTTCAGCATTGATTTCCACAAGATTTTGAATTACAAATTTTCTCCCCATTTCTACCTCCCCCCACTCCAAGATGGCATATATTCTGATTGCCCCATTCCCCAGTCAGCCCTCCCTTCTGTCACCCCACTCCCCACCCCCCATCCCTTTTTCCCTTACTTTCCTGTAGGGCAAGATAAATTTCTATGCCCCATTGCCTGCGTATCTTATTTCCCAGTTGCATGCAAAAACACCTTTTTTTTTAACATCTGCTTTTAAAACTTTGAGTTCCAAATTCTCTCCCCTCTTGTCTCCCCACCCACCCTCCCTAGGAAGGCAAGCAATTCAACATAGGCCACACGTGTATCATTATGCAAAACCCTTCCACAATACTTATGCTGTGAAAGACTAACTATATTTTGCTCCCTCCTATCCTGTCCTCCTTTATTCAATTTTTTCCCTTGACCCTGTCCCTTTTTGAAAGTTTTTGCTTTTGATTACCTCCTCCCCCATCTGCCCTCCCTTCTATCATCCCCCCTTTTTATCTCCTTCCTCCTTTTTTCCTGTGGGGTAAGATACCCAATTGAGTGTGTACGTTATTCCCTTCTCAAGTCCAATCTGATGAGAGCAAGATTCACTCATTCCCCACCACCTGCCCCCTCTTCCCTTCCAGCAGAACTGCTTTTTCTTGCCACTTTTATGCAAAATAATTTACCCCATTCTATGTCTCCCTTTCTCCCTCTCTCAATATATTACTCTCTCATCCCTTAATTTGATTTTTTTTTAGATATCATCCCTTCATATTCAACTCACCCTGTGCCCTCTGTCTATGTGTGTGTGTGTGTGTGTGTGTGTGTGTGTGTGTGTGTGTGTGTGTATTCCCTTCAGCTACTCATCTTTCCATGCAGGAATGTAAACAAAACACTTCAACTTTAGTAAGTCCCTTATGATTTCTCTTTCTTGTTTACCTTTTTCATGCTCCTCTTGATTCTTGTGTTTAAAAGTCAAATTTTCTATTCAGCTCTGGTCTTTTCACTGAGAAAGCTTGAAAGTCCTCTATTTTATTAAAAGTCCATTTTTTGCCTTGGAGCATGATACTCGGTTTTGCTGGGTAGGTGATTCTTGGTTTTAATCCTAGCTCCATTGACCTCTGGAATATCATATTCCAAGCCCTTCAATCCCGTAATGTAGAAGCTGCTAGATCTTGTGTTATCCTGATGGTGTTTCCACAATACTCAAATTGTTTCTTTCTGGCTGCTTGCAATATTTTCTCCTTGATCTGGGAGCTCTGGAATTTGGTGACAATATTCCAAGGAGTTTTCTTTTTGGGATCTTTTTGAGGAGGTGATTTGTGGATTCTTTCAATTTCTATTTTACCTTCTGGCTCTAGAATATCAGGGCAGTTCTCCTTAATAATTTCTTGAAAGATGATATCTAGGCTCTTTTTTTGATCATAGCTTTCAGGTAGTCCAATAATTTTTGAATTATCTCTCCTGGATCTATTTTCCAGGTCAGTGGTTTTTCCAATGAGATATTTGACATTGTCTTCCACTTTTTCTTTCCTTTGGTTCTGTTTTATAATATCTTGATTTCTCATCAAGTCACTAGCTTCCACATGCTCCAATGTAATTTTTAAGGTAGTATTTTCTTCAGTGGTCTTTTGGACCTCCTTTTCCATTTGGCTAATTCTGCCTTTCAAGGCATTCTTCTCCTCATTGGCTTTTTGGAGCTCTTTTGCCATTTGAGTTAGTCTATTTTTAAGGTGTTATTTTCTTCAGTATCTTTTTGGGTCTCCTTTTGCAAGTCATTGACTTGCTTTTCATGGTTTTCTCTCATCCTTCTCATTTCACTTCCCAATTTTTCCTCTACTTCTCTAACTTGCTTTTCTAAATCCTTTTTGAGCTCTTCCATGGCCTGTTTTTCTTGAAGACTGTTGATGTAGGCTCTTTGACTTTGTTGACTTCTTCTGGCTGTATGTTGTAGTCTTCTTTGTCACCAAAGAAAGATTCCAAAGTCTGAGTCTGAATCTGAGTACGTTTTCGCTGCCTGGCCACATTCTCAGTCAACTACTTGACCCTTGAGTTTTTCGTTGGGGTATGACTGCTTGTAGAGTAGAGGGTAGTTTGTCCCAAGATTGAGGAGCTGTGCTGTTGTTTTTAGAATTATTTCTACACAGCAAGCTCTGCCACACCAGTGCTCCTCCTCCCCCAGAACCGCCAACCCAGACTGCGACTCAGATCTAAGCAGGCTCTGCACTCCTGCTCTAATCTGCTACTTAATTCCTCCCACCATGTGGGCCTGGGGCCTGAAGCAATTGCAGCTGTAGCTCTGGAAGCAGCCTCAGAGCTGCACCACCTCTGCCACCTCCAGGGCGGTGGCCGACCAGGAACTCCTTTCACTCTGTCCCAGAAGGTTTTCCCACTAACTTGCTCTGTTGTCTTTGGCATTTGTGGGTTGCAAAGTCTGGTAACTGCCACAGCTCAATGATTCAGGGCCCTACACACTGTTCTTCCCGGCTCCTGGTCTGGTTGGTCCTGGCATGGCCCAGGCTGGGCTCTGCTCTGCTCCCAGCTCCCAGCTCCATGTGATAGACCCTTCCTAGAGACCATTCAGGCTGTCCTGGGCTGGAGCCCTGCTTCCCTCTGCTATTTCTTGGGTTCTGAAGCCTAAAATAATTTTCTTTGAATCAATGAAATTTGCCTTTTCTCCCTCCTATTGAACCTCTCCTCATTGGAAAAAAGTGATTGGAAAAGAAAGAAAAACAAAACTCCTGTTATAAACGTGCATTGTCAAGCATAACAAATTCTCACACTAGGCATGTCAAAAACTAAAAAGCAAACAAACCAAACCCAAAACAAAACCACATCTCAATCTGTACTTTGAGTTCATTCTGTCTTTGTTAGGTAGTGGGTGGGGTATAGGGTTATTCAGGGAAGACTGGTACTTCTGGTGTGAGGACTGCTTTCTGCCTTTGGTGTCTACCTGCTTCACTCAGCTCTCACCCGTGGCTCCAAGAAGCTATAGCAGGCACAGTGGCAATATCCTCAGCCAGATGGAGGGTAATTGAGGGTTCTCAAACCTGTCTGTAAGTTGGGGGGTGTGGTGTCTACCCCAAGCATGTGAAGACTTCCCCCAGCGGAATGGGCAGATGAGAACAATTTATTCCAACAGCCATGAAGGGCACTGAAGGAGGCGCTGTGGCACCCTTAGAGCTTGGTTGGATATCAAAGACAACAAAGTCATCCACTGCATCCAGGGCCATCTCTGGTCATCTTGACTTTTGTCTTGCCACCGGACTCTGAAAACTCTGGAAGAGAGTGTGAGGCCAACAATTTCGAGCCCCTCTGCCCCAGTTAAATCCAATTTATGCTTGAGTTGAAAGATACCACCCATACAGTTTTACCATTTTTACCTACCTCAAAGTCCTGTAGTGACAGGCAAATGATAAAACAGTAGGTGCAGGTACACTGGGAGCTGTAGTAACAACCCTACCCACAGGCAGCCCAGGCCATAGGGTTGTTTTCTTATTGGGCTGAAGCAGGAATGGGATTCAACAGCCCCTTGGGTGTCTGAGCAGCCTTTTTTTTTAAGGACTGAACTGCTTACCTTCTGGCATGAGGAAGAGGCTAGAAAAAGTACCCTAAAAATTGTCTGATTCACCCAACCCTGGCCTGTTTACTGTGGAAGGTGGGTATCCAACCCTATGGCTGAAATATAAAAAGATGAACAAACATTTTTGTGAAAATGATTCTACTCACCATCAATATATGAAATGAGCTCAGGCTTATGGACAACAATAAGGTCCTGTAGACCTGAAAGACAAACAGTTCTTGTTGCAGGAGAGCTAAACAAGTATCGCATCCAAATAGCAGCCCTGAGTGAAACAAGACTGGCAAATGAAGGCCAACTTACAGAAGTTGATGCTGGATATACCTTTTTTCTGCAGTGGCCACAGTGATGGGGAGTGCTGTGAAGCTGGCATAGGTTTCACAGTCAAAACTAAACTAATCAATAAGCTTGTATGCCTCCCAAAAGGAGTGAATGACAGACTCACGACAATGTGATTGCCACTTGCAGGAAAGCACCACATTACCATCATCAGTGTGTATGCTTCCATGATGAAGAACCGTGATGAAGTCAAAGAAAAATTTTGTAAAGACCTAGAGACCCTCATCATCAATGTGCCCAAAATAGGACAAGTTTGTTATTCTAAGTGACTTTAATGACAGAGTAGGCACAGACTATCAGACATGACAGGGAGTCCTTGGGAAGAATGGAGTCAGAAACAGCAACTGTAATGGTCACTTACTACTGAAGACTTGTGTGTCTCATGACCTCATCAGCAATATTCTTCCATTTACCTAAATGCAATAAAATTTCATGGATGCACCCTCAAAGAAAACATTGGCATTTAATAGACTATGTATTAACTATGTAAGGAGAAGAGACAGGATGTGAGAATGACAAAACAGATGTGTGACACAGAATGCTGGACTGATCCTTTCCAAGCCAAACATTTGCATTCAACAAAAGTGGCAGCCCCAAAGCAAGATGACTACCAGAAGATTTAATGTCAGCAGTTTAGAGTGCTCCCCTGAGAGTGAACAGTTCATTGCTAACCTGGAGGGAAGCTGAGCCAACACATGGTTGGCAGCAATAGAGCAGAAAAGGAGTAGGCAGCTTTCAGAGATTTGGTGTATAGCATCTCATGTACTGATCTAGGCCAGAACACTTGCATACATCAAGATTGGTTTGATGAAAATTATATTCAAATGAAATTCAGAAGCTTCTAAATGAAAAACAAAAACTCCACAGGGTTTGCTAGCCGGATAGTTCATCTGTCTCTATGAAGGCAGCATTTAACTCCATCAGAGGTAAAGTGCAAGCAAAGCTTGGAGAGATGTAGGAATCTTGGCTCAGTAGGAAGACAGATGAAATTCAGTTTTCTGCTTATAGTAACAATCCAAAGTGTTCTTATGATGCCCTAATGTCTATTTATGGGCCAAAGACTTGGCACTTCAACTACTCAGTGCTGATGAAGCCACAATGATTAGTGATAAAGACATGATCCTGAAGAGATGGGCTGAACACTTTTGTAGTGTTCTCAAAAGACCATCATTAGTTACGCTGAAGTCATTGACTGTATGCCTCAGGTTGAAGTTAATCACTCTCTAGCCAAACTTCCAAATGAAGAAGAGGTTTTGTACACCATTAGTCTTCTCTTGGGTGGCAAAGAAGAAGTACCTTGACCCCAACATAATGATGTCATTTTGGTCCTCTTCGAGAACAAAGAACAGCAACAAGATAAATGGTCAAAGGATGTGAACAGGCAGTTTTCAGAAGAAGAAACCAAAACCATCTATAGCCATATGAAAAAAAAATGCCTAAACCCCTACTTATTAGAGAAATGCAAATTAAAACAGCTCTGAGGTACTATCTTACATCTATATGATAGAAAAGGAAAATCATAAATGTTGGAGGGGATGTGGGAAAATTAGGACACTAATGCACTATTGGTGGAGTTGTGAACTGACCCAACCATTATGAAGAGCAATTTGGAACTATTCCCAAAGGGCTATAAAACTTACATAACCTTTGACCCAGCAATACCTCAAAGAGATTAAAAAAGGAAAAGGACCTACATATACAAAAACTTTTATAGCAGCTTTTTTTGTGGTGGCAAAGAATTGGAAATTGAGGGGATATCCATCAATTAGGGAATGGCTGAACAAGTTGTGGTATATGATTGTGATGGACTACTATTGGGCTATAAGAAATGGTATGCAGGATGCTCTCAGAAAGACCTGGAAAGACATATATGAACTGATGGAAAGTGAAATGAGTAGAACCAGGAGAACATTGTACACAGTGACAGCAATATTGTCCAATGATCATCTGTGAATGACTTAGCTATTCTCAGCAATGCAAAGTTCCAAGACAATCTGAAGGATCTACAATGAAAAAACACTATCCACCTCCAGAGAAAGAACTGATGGAATCTAAATGCAGTTTGAAGCATATTGCCTTTTTAAACATTCTTTATTTTTCTTGGATCTTTTGTTTTCTTTGACAACATGACTAACATAGAAATATTTTGCATGATTGTAAATGTATAACCTTTATCAAATTGCCTTTCGAATGAGTGAGGAGGGGAAAGGAGAGGGGAAAGAATTTCGAACTCAAAATTGTAAAAAACAAAAAAAATCCCTAAAAGTTAAAAATTGTATTTACATGTAATTGGGAAATAAAAATATTAAAACTTTTACAAATAGCTAATATGTATATAGCACTTTCTGGTTTGTAAAGAACTTTACACATACCTCATTTGATCCTCCATTTGATCCCTGAAATAGGAACTATCATTATCCACATTTTACAGATGAAAAGACTTGAGGACTAAGGGTGGTTGTATGACTTTTCCAAGGTCACAGATCATGTGTCTAAGGTGGGATTCAAATTCATGTCTTCCTGACTTCAAGCCCAGCACCCTATCTAATACGTTGTTTACCTTCTTCTCCTATCATGTCATGTTGTCAACTGTGAACCCTTATTTTCATCAGATCTATTGGTCTGTAGTCCTGCTCCTGAGCTTATTTATGGTCCAGGCTGACTTTCACTATTCTCGGTCCCACTGGCCTGTCCAACATGAATTAGTGGATGGCCCAAGTTGGCTTTTTGTTAGTCCAGGCACTAAAGCTGACCTCTGTTCCTGAGAGACCTCCAGTAGCCAGAGTATTAAACAAGAAAGAATTGACCTCTGAATTAATCTCTGACCCTCAAGTATGTACCAACATGAAGAATAATCTCCTGAGAAATTATCTAGTCCTAATTACTTTCTGTGCCACTTGTGGATGGATCCTTCTTTTTGGAACTTGGATAATTTTCATTACTTTTTTCCTTCTACTCATCCGGGAATCCAATCCACTCCCCAGTGGTTGCAACGTATTGTTTTTGCAGGGCTCTAACTATTCTCTAGAGCAATTTTGTAAATTGTCAAACTGTCCATTATTTCAACCACTTTGTACAGGGTGTTTTCCATTGATCCCTACTCTGTGTGCTCATTGCATAATAAGATACCTTAATAGGATTCTATCACTTTGCTGGAGTTCTTGAGAGTGAATTCAACCATCATTTGTTCTTATCAGTGTTGCTACAAGTTGAGAGCGTAGCCAGGCAGTAATTATCCTTTAGCTGATGGATCAGCCAAGAGACAAGCTGGTTGTGATTCATTGCCATATTCTAAGATGGCCAAGCAGAAGTCAGCAGGCAAAGGTGGCTCTTGATCAAACATCAACAGCTATCAGGTAAGATATAGCTTTTTTTTAAATATCCAGACAATTTACTTAGCAATGCTTGCAGATGCAGAAACAGATTGGGCCCAAGGCTCTCAGTCTTCATGAGTGCCCAGAACCTTGATTTCTACACAATTAGCATACAGTTAAAGGAGTAAAAAAAAAGATGTAGGGGTTGAGCCAGCTTGTTCCTTACTGTTAGAGAGGATCTGGAGATCCTGAGGTGAAAGGTGAGGTAGTCTTGTGACTTTCTCATGATCAGGTGATATATAAGAAGTTGAAACTTAACTTTACAAAATGGCAGATAAAAGCAAAATGGAGTTACTTATGCTATTTTTAATATAACATTTCACCCAGGATCACTTATTTGAATACTATCTTTTAGAGATTTCTGGACAGAATAATAGTCTGCCTTAAGTGGGATGGGAGGCGCAAAGAGTACAAACAGAGTCATAATCTCATGTATCTCTAAGTCGACAAATCTTGTTAAATAGACTGTATAGATAAATTAAGTCAGGCTACGGATCATACTACTTAGAGCGCTCACCGTGGACTAATTTACATGTCATCAAGGTAACCATGAAAATTCAGCAAACATAAACACCATGAAACAAAAAGCTGAAACAATATAATAATATTAGATCATCAATATTACATAACATCAAGTTTTTATGAACATTTGAGGCATGCACTAGCAATGCCACATATTAATTTTTTTGGAGGGGGGAAGGCAGGGCAATTGGGGTTAAGTGACTTGCCCAAGGTCACACAGCTAGTAAGTGTGTCAAGTGTCTGAGGTTGGATTTGAACTCAGGTCCTCCTGACTCCAGGGTCAGTGCTCTACTCACTGTGCCACCTAGCTGCCCCCACGTATTAATTTTATTGAGAAACATCTATGGTACAGTGAATAGGATGTTGGACTTGAAGTCAGGAAGACCTGAAATCAAATCCTACCTCAGACATTTACCTGCTACGTGGCCCTGGGTTAAGTCACTGAATGTCTTTCATCTTGAGTGTCCTCACTTATAAAATGGGAATAATAGCGCCTACCTCACAGGATTATTGTGAGGGTCAAATGTGATGATATGTGTGGTACTTTGCAGATACTGAAGTGCTATATAAATGCTAGTTTTTATCATCATCATCATCATCATCAGACTTCAAGGTCCATGGCATGTTTCATAATGTACAGTGAAAATGCTTAGGCTAAAGGTATCCTGGAGGATGGAAAGATATGCTGCTGGATTTCTTGACTGTTGCAAAAAATAACACTTCTTTAAGAAGCTTGCTCTTACATTTTCTATCTTAGTCAAGATTAATCCTGGCAGGGAAGGATTCTCTTCTGCATAGAGAAGTACTTCTCCCACAGCACTTTGGCAACTACAGAAGCTTTCTGGTTCCTGTTTGGGTATGCCTGTATCTACCATATGAAATGGTTTGTCATCACTAGGATGTTGCTCATATTTTTCCTATCTCCTTTAAGGAATGCAAAGGCTCTACAGACAAGCTCCAACTGTTTGCTGGTACTTAGACTCTCCAAATATGCGATATGAGTTGGCAGCACTTTCCTCTGAGCACATTTAGCACAAGTCTCACACTTCTGGCTTATCATATTCTTCTGAGAAATCAAAAATCCTTAAGCTAGTATCCTGCTTTTGAGACCAATGTGTTTTGCTTATATGGAGATTGGGTTTTCTTTTTTTTGTATTTTTTTTGGAGGCTGGAAGGCAGGGCAACTGGGGTTAAGTGACTTGTCCAAGGGCACAGAGCTAGTAAGTGTGTTAAGTGTCTGAGGTCAGATTTGAACTCAGGTCCTCCTGACTCCAGGGCCGGTGTTCTACTCACTGCACCACCTAGCTGCCCCGATTGGGTTTTCTTTTAATATTATTGATTTTCACTTCTCTTCTTACAAATTGTCCTTCATTCCCACATATTTGCCTTTATAATCAGTTATTGTTTCTTTTATTTCTTTGGTAAGACTTGCCACCTCGGATTTGAATTTTTCTATTCTGCCAATTAAATCTTCTGTGGACCCTTAATTCTGTGTTTTATGCTCCTTGTTTCTTTTTTAAACTATTCAGGAAAGTCCTGCTGTGGTTCCATGTTCTTTTGGAAGTCCACAGGTTCCTTTGCCTCCTCAGGTGTTGATTCATTTTCCTTTGTCATGCAATATTTATTCACAGATAAGTCACACTTCTAATGGACATCTGCTGCCATGTTGTGACAGGCAAATCTTTTTCTGGCCAGCTCTAGAATTCTTTATTGACTCAAGTATCCAAAATTATCACGTAATGATGTCATGATCATTGAGTAAAATGACTTAGGTAGTATTAAAAACTCATTGTTATCACCTGTGTGATCAGTTACAGTCCAGTGTAATATCCCTTTGTATAATTCACATTTCTTCCATTATTTCAATGATGAGGTGCCCTCTGGAGAACGAAATTTGAGTTTCAAAGGATTTCACCTTGCTTCTAAGACTGTATCACTTCTTGTAGTTTTTCATCATGCAGTTATACATGACCATTACATCATCCAAGGACAACCAAGATAAGGGGGATCACTTCCTCACAACAAAGTTCACATCCACTGATGACATTTCTCTGGCAGTTTTCCCAGTCTCTTACCTGTAATCACCTGTGATACTGGCCTGCCTCTCTATATACCACAAATTACCAATTTGTGGGTATCAAGTAGATATCAGACATATGTTATCTTATGGGATAGTGTATTTTCATCTATGTTAGTTTTCCTGGGTAAAGAGTTCACATTATGTTATAGACTTACAGCACCTTCTTTGATATGGGCATGCCATGCTGAGCAGTCCTTTGCCAGTGTCCCCCATGTCTTGCAATAAATTCCAAAATTCTTTAGCGACACCTTCAGAGTATGCTTGTATCACTTCTTCTGACCTCCATCTGAGCACTTGCCTTGTATGAATTCTCCATACTTTAGCATTTGAACAACGTGGCCAGCCCATTGGAGTTGCACTCTCTGCAGTAGAGTTTGAATACTTAGTTGAACTTGAGAAAGGACCTCAGTGTCTGGAACCTTATCTTGCCAGGTGATCTTCAGAATCTTCCTAAGACAATTCAAATGGAAGCAATTTAGTTTCCTGGCATAGAACTGGCAGACCGTCCAGGTTTCACAGGCATATGACAACGAGATCAGCACAACACCTCTGTAGACTTTCAGAGCTTCCAAAACACTAAGCTAGTTCTGGCAATGTGTGCATCAACCTCATCATCTATGTGTACATGCCTGGAAAGTACACTACCAAGGTAAGTGAATTTATCCACAGCATTCGAAATTTCTCCATTTGCTGTAACCAATGGTTCCACATATGGATGGTGTGGTGCTGACTGGTGAAGAACCTTTGTTTTCTAGGTGTTAATTGTTAGGCTGAAATTAGCACAAGCAGCAGAGATGACCTGTACTTTGTTGCATCTCAGCCTCACAGGCTGCATTGAATGCACAATCATCTGCAAACAATGAAAAAATCATGCACCGACTTATATCATTAAGGCAGAATTCATGACTTCCAAGATAACCATGAACATGCCTGAATGGTCCAGAATTGCAGGATATAAGGAATTTTCTAAGTAGAAGGCAGAGGAATTAAAGCATTTATTGAAACTCAAAAGTAGCAGACCCATGGACCAGTGTCCCCAGTTCGACATCCTGGCAAGAACTTTCCAAAACCAGTATGCCCATCTTACAATAGTGACCAGGAGGCCACAGAAAAACATTATGGCAGCAAGCCAAGCCATACTAGTGCTTACCCCCTCAATGCCAGGGCCCTCCAGCAAGAAGACCACCCACTGGCCTCAAGCCCATGCTCAGCACTCTCCGATCTCCACGAGGGTCAGTCCTGCTTTTTTGTAGCACCTGCCGCCGTCGCCACCACTTCCACTGGAATCTCCAAGCTGTGTTCCAGCTAGCTGACTGCTTCCTCTCTCCTTCAGCTCTTAACTGCTCTCACCAACTGCCTCACCAACTGCCTCTTAGCTCTGCTCCAACTGTTCAGCAAGCTCCTCCCACCACAGGCTTCATGTCATCATGTGGACCAGAACTCAGGGGCCTACCATTGGCTCCAGTCCTAGCCACTCCCCCCAGGACCCTGAGAGCCCCGCCCCTGAAGCCCATTCAAATGGGCAGGGAAGATCTTCCCATTCACTGATTGCCTTTACACAACTCTCCCTCTACTCTGATACAAGCTTGTAGCCTTTTCAAGTTAAATAATTTGCTTCCAGTGCAGTAGCTGACCTTGATGCCGTTTTTGTTCTTGTTGAAGGCATCTGATAACACTGCTGAAAACATAATGCTAAAAAGCATGGGGACAAGCACACAGTCCTGCTTTACTCCATTGGTGACTGGGAAAATGTGAGAGCATCATCTATTATCCAGAACCCGTGCAAGCATGCCATCATGAAACTGATTTCTCTAGGCAGCCAAGGTTTGACACAATTTTCTACAAGCCCTCATGACTGACAGTATCAAAGGCCTTGATCAGATTTATGAGCATTGTGTACAGACCTCTGTTCTGCTCTTATAAATTTGACTCAGTTCTCTATTTATTTGAGAGATGAGACTTTTATCAGAGAAACTTTCTATAAATTTTTCCCCAGTTTTCTGCTTCCCTTCTAATCTGGGCTGCATTAGTTTTGTTTGTGCAAAATCTTTTTTAATTTCATGTACTCGAAGTTATTCATTTTACATCCTGTAATACCCTGTCTCTTTTTTGATAATAATTTCTTCCCTTATCCATAGATATGACAGGCAAACTATCACATGCTTCCCTAATTTGCTTATGGTATCACTTTTTATGTCTAAATCATATACCCATTTTGACCTTATCTTAGTATATGGTATGAGGTGGTGGTCTATACCTAATTTGTGCCAAACTACTTTCCAGTTTTCCAAGCAGTTTTTTGTCAAATAGTTCTTGTCCCAAAAGTTTGGATTAGCTGTTGCTAATGATTATTTGTGACCAAGTAATATTATAATGTTGAAAATATAATTGGCAAGGCAGGTGCTTATATGATGACTATTGTTGAAGTGCATATAATATGTGTTTTATGTGGAACCACAACAAATGGTGCCATGTGTTGTGTTTACTGTATGCATGTATATCATTATGTTTCTGCATATGACCTTTGTATTTGGCTATAGAATATAATCCTACTATATTATTCAGTGATTTATGTATTGGATGACATGTATGATCTCCAGTGTGAAATTTCACTATATACATATTATTGATTCTGTGATGTGTGAAATGTGATATGTACTCTGTTTCTCTGTGTGTTGCTGCTTACTACATCTTCTCTCATGTGAATGGGCTATAATATATTTATACATATACAAGTGTATATATATATCACACTTATACACTATGTACATGCACGTGACGTGTATTATAGTATGTAATTCAGTCAGTGAATAAAGGTACATTTATTAAATGCTTACTATATGCCAGGCCCTGTGCTAAGCACTGGGGATAGAAAGAAAGCAACAAAAAGCCCTGCCTTCAAAGATCTTACATTCTAATGGCAGAGACAATGTGCAAACAACTAGGTTCATACATAACCTTCCAAATTAGATGGAAGGTAATCTGAGAGGAGACAATGCTAACATCTGGATGTATCAGGAAAGACTTCTTACAGAGAATGAGATTAGATCTCAATCTTAAAGGAATCTAAGATGTGGAGGTGAGAAGGCAGAGCATGCCAGGCATATGGGACAGGCAGTGAAAAGAAACTGAGAAGGCTGAGTTGTCAGGTGTGAGGAACACCAAGAGGGAGATGGTAGCTAGAAAGGTAGGAGGGGGAAAGGGCATAAAGAGCTTTAAAATCCAGGTGGAGGAGTTTGTATTTGATCCTGAGGGTCACAGAGGAGCCACTGGAGTTCACTGTGTATTGGGATGATACAGTCAGATCAAAGCTTTAGAAGAATCTCCTTGGCAGCTGAGGAGAGGATGGATTGAACTTGAGAGAGACTTGAGACAGGGAGACTAGGCAGAAGCTCTTGCAATATTGTTTAGGAGAGAAGTGATGAGGTCCTGAAGTCAGGGGGTGGCTATGTGAGTGGTGAGCAGGGGATGTATATGAGAGATCTAGGTTATATTCTGATTTACATATGCTATGTATGTATATTTGCATGGCTATTTGAGTGTAGCCAAAGTAATTTGCAGGGATGGCAAATATTTGTAAATGTGTGGCACTGAGACTTCTGGGATATGTTTCTCTAATAGCTTCTTTAGTAGAATAGTATCAGCACTCTAATATTTCCATACAGCTTTCCTCCCGAGATTCTTAGCACCTGGGGCCATGGACTTTTACTCAATAAACATGAAAAGGTGGGGCTTTTGAAAGGAACAATTAGAAGAGAAATAAAAAGGGACTGGAACTGACATTGCAGTAGCTGTGTTTACTTCATTCTGCTCTGGGTTTTGGAGATGGTTATTTCTCCTTCTTTCTTGTCTAGGTCATCCATTGGATGGATACTGATACATCCCTGTTGTTGCACCAGGAAGTCTTGTGGCTACTGCTGATGCTTGGCCTACAGAGTCCATGCTCCTCTAAACTCTAGGCAAATGACACTATTGTACAATAGCAGTCCACTGAGTTCCTGGTTAAGTGGCCCTGGCTTCTTGACACTGAAGACTTGCTCCTCCCACGGTCATAGCCAATTTGGTATTCCTGTGTTTCCAGTTTTTCTAGATTAACTTTGGAGACAGGACCAGGGCCAAAAGGAAATTTGACTCTCAACCCTCCAGTTCTGGGGTTGGGGAAAGACAAGGTGGCTTTCTTGAGCCCTAGGTACTAGGAGAATTTATTGCTAAGATATTTCCTTGATCTCATGGTGCTTTCCATGTTAAATAAATAGTTGGATTAGGTAGCCTCTGAGATGCCTTCTAGCTCTGGATCTATGCTCCTATGATCTAGGATCCTATGGAATTTTAGTAATTTGTTAGCTACAGTTGATTTCAGATAAAGATAAGGAGTTGTCAGTAGGTGAGAATGAAAAAAGCCAAAGAGCCTGGGAGTTAAAGGGGTATTACCCCCCTGTTGCTTTTGAGGGGGCAATCTGCAACACTGGTTTTTCTTTTCCCTTTTATATGTACTCTTGGTAATCTAGAGTTGGTAAAGTATCTCATGCTATTATTGTAGAAAATATGGAGAGATACATAATTGGATTTAAAACTGGTTGAATGGCCATCCTCAAAGAGTAGTCATTGATGGTTCCATGTCAACTTGGAAAAAGATTTCCAGTGGCTTGCGAAATGGATTGCTTGACTTTATGTTGTTTAACATTTTAAAATCAATAATATGGGTAAAAGGATAATTGGCATCATTTTCAGATTTCAGATAACACATACGTGGCTGTGGGGAAGAAAAGATAGCCAACATACAAGATGATGACAGAATCAGGATCTAAAAAGATCTTGACAAGCCAGAGCAGTGGACTAAATCTAATAAGGTGACATTCAGTATGGATAAATTTAAAGTTTTAACCATGGATTTAAGAAATCATCTGCATAAATACTAAATGAGAGGCACATGAATGACTATACAGCAGTTCATCTGAAAAATAATCTGGGGGTTTTGTGGACTGCATGCTCAGTGTGAGTCAACAGCAAGATATGGCATCTAAAAACTGGGCTATTTTAAGAAAGGCTACAGCCCTGGTCGGACCACAATTGGAATATTATGTTTAGTTCCAGGCACCACATTTTAAGAAGGACATTTATAAGCTGGAGAGCATTCAGACAATAGTGGGCAACCAAGATAATGATGGGCCTTGGGTCCATGCCATCCGAGGACAGATGGAAGGAACTGAGAATTTTTAGCCTGGAGAAGAGCAAGCTCAGGGGGATGTTAACAACCACCTTAAAATAAGTGAAAGCTCGTCGTATAAAAGAGGAATTAAACTTGTTCTGTTTGGTCCTAGGGGGAAGAACTGGGAGCAATGGGGAGAAATTGCAAAGAGGTGAATTTAGACTTTCTGTAAGGAAAAAATTCCTGACAATTAGAACTGGTCAATAATAAAATGGGTTGCTCCAAGATATGGATTGCTCCCTCCTGGAAAAATTCAGGTGAAGTCTAGATACAGACTAGGTTAGATGGTCTTGGAGGTCCCTTCCAACTCTGAAATTTTGTAATATATAAGACAGGTAAATGGTAAAGAGAGGAATTGGTACTGTAAAGATATAGTGGCAGTGGCAGGAGAGGGGAAACAGATCATTAGATTTCAGTTGGAGCAAATATCCCAGTAAACCAAACCATCTCAGAGATCCTAGAGGTTCAGAAAAATAGTACCTTCATAATAGAAATAGCTTTTCACATTTTTTTTTTTTGGAGAGGGGAAGGCAGGATGATTGGGGTTAAGTGGCTTGCCCAAGGTCACACAGGTAGTATGTCAAGTGTCTGAGGTCAAATTTGAACTCAGGTCTTCCTGACTCCATGGCCGGTGCTCTACTCGCTGCACCACCTAGCTGCCCCCACATTTTTTAAGGGAAAAAAGTTATTCCTTGGAGAAGAAACTGCCTGACATTTTTAATTGGCAATAGAATTTTTGGGTTTTTCTATCTTTAAGTCAAACACTGCACCTTGATCCTTTTTCAGAGGGGCATCCGTGCCATGTTAGGATGTATTTGTTTTTGTAGGGTTTTGTTGTTTAGGAAAGTTTAGAAAGCAGTGAAAGGCAAAAGCCAAGCAGGGGAGCTGACTCTTGGGAAAGGTAATTGAAGTTAGGTCTACCAGCCAGGTCCAGATCTTTCTGGATCCCATCTCATAGGAAATCCCTGATAGAAAAAATCAGATGGGATCATAGAGATCACATCATCCTATCTCAAACAACATAGCAACCCCTGAAAAGTAATGAAACCTATAATCTCTGATTTAGGGTGCTCATGTCTTTCCACAAAATAGGATGCCCAGAGAAAAAAGGAACCAATGCCCATATTCTCTGATCTTGGACAAGCAAAGGTGCGTACAAATGGAGCTTGCCAAGTAAAGCCTTGGGCATGCATTTTTTAAAACTCAGAAAATGTCGCTTCCTCTTTAGAGGAAAGTTCTCAGACAAAAGCAAAATAAGACCCAATTAACCAGTAGCTTTGTTGTTTAATTCATATCCTAACTAATTAATGTTGATTGGTGCTTTGAAATAACCAGATGAAAGGCCCCAGAAGGGCAATGAGAATCCATTCATTCCTTCTTCCTGAAGTTTCAGGTCCTGTGATCCTGCTCCTGGCTGGGCATTTGGTTAAAAATGTACATCCCAAAATCTCCTTTGAAAAAAGAATCTGGGTGTTGTATTTGAGTTAGAGATGGGAAAACCCAGAAAAGTATGAATACCAACGTAACTTTGGATGATTGATTGAAACAAAAGAAGTTTTTGTCCAAGGTTTACATTTTTCCTCGATTTTGGAAAAAAAAATTCCATTGCCAAATTTTATTTGATAATGATAAGATTTCCAAGATTAGCCCTCCACATATTTCTACTTATGCTTCCCTCTCCAAAACTGATTTACAAAATTATGCTATAGAAAGCATAATTATCATTAGCCTCAGATTCTACCTCATGTAAAATAGGGAGGGAGGGTCTTACTTAAATGTTCTCTAAAGCCCCTTCCACTGCTGGTGTTCCATGGCCATACTAAAATATGACGATTGAGATTCCTAGCTACCATCTTGCCATACTTTTAGCTTCTCCAGTCCTGTCAAAAACAAATCTGTCTGTTCCATTTCTACCCAGCTGGAGTTCTTGATGGTGACTTCTTCCACCCCATCAGGCTTGCCAGCAAAGGGTCTGATTCATTCCAACTGGTGTTCCAATTTAGCCACCTGAGTCACCTTTGCCCTGTTCCAGGTTCTGAATTTTAAGCAGCAACCTCCAACTCACTTGACCAAGTTCTTGACCAATTCCCCACTCTAAACCTCCAGCCTCAACACCTGTCCACTTAGCCAAACTCCCTTTTGCTTATTCATTCATAACACCTACTAGCTAGACTTTGTCCATCCTGAACTTGGCAAGCAAAGCCACAGGATGTACCCTATTTAATCTAAGTCAAGCCTGATCAGGCAACACCTGGCTTGCCCTCTTTTGGCCTGTGACTGAACTCCATAAAGCTGTGAAAGACAGCATGTGTCTTAACTGAATGACAAGAGGCATCTTAGGAGACAGAACTAGGTTCGTATTCTATAGCTGAGACTTACTACCAGTATAACCAATTGCTTAGCTTCCCTGGGCCTTGGTTTCTTCATCTATAAAATAATGGGTTTAGATCAGATGACTTTTGGCTCTACATCCTAATTTATCTTAAGTCTTAACAGTAAACTATCCCTTGACTTCAAAACTTTCAGTGAACCTGACACACCAGTTAGTGGTCTCTATCAGCTGCCGGTTGAAAAATCTTTCATCGCCCTATGGCTGACCTGCCGGAGATCCTCTTTGAACCTATTCATGACAACCCTTAGGCAACAAATTCAGTCTGTCCCAGGCCTGTCATCAGCTTATCCAGGAATTGTCAGAGCTCATGTGCCACTGACATATCCTCTTTGGCAACTGGGTGGCACAGTACCTAGAATGCTGGTCTTGGAGCCAGGAAGATGGGACTTTGAATCCAGCCTCAGATACTTCCCTAACTACCTGTGTTATCCTGGGCGAGTCACTTAATCTTTCTCAGCCTCAGTCTCCTCTATAAAATGGGGATAGAAGCAGCACCTACCTCACAGGGTTGTGGCAAAGCTCAAATGAGATAACAAAGGTAAAGTGCTTTGTAAACCTTAATAGTGATGTAAATGCTTGATGCTGCTGCTGCTACTACAACCACTCCTCTACTACTACTATTGGTTGTTAAGTTGTTTCAGTCGGGTACTACATTTCATGACCCCATTTTGGTGTTTTCAGGAGTGGTTTGCCATTTCCTTCTTTAGCTCACTTTACAGATGAGGAAACTGAGGCAAACAGAGTTAACTGACTTGCCCAGAGTCACACAGCTATTAAGTGTCTGAGGCCAGATCGGAGGTCAGGAAGAGGAGTCTCCCTGATTCTAGGCCCAGGGCTCTATCCACTGCAACATCTAGCTTCCCAGTCCTCCTCCTCCTATCATTATCATCATCATCATCATCATCATCATCATCATCATCATCATCATTGTTGTTGTCCATGATCACTTCTGTACCATAATGAAGTGTTGGAATAGGACTTTAACGCTTATCTAATAGCATTGTAAGGTTTGCAAAATGCTTTGCTAATATGATTTCATTTGAACCTTACAACTACCTTGTGAGGTAGGTGCTTCAGCTAGTGCTTCATGAAAAGCAGATCATACCAGAAGAACCTCATATTCTTTTCTTGATAGGATAATTAGACCATTCAGGGTAATGCGGTAGCTGTGGATGCTTAGATTTCAATGGGACAATTGATAAAATCTCTCATGATACCTTTGTGGACAAATGGAGAGAAAGAAGGGCTAGCTGTGTTATAGTGAGGTGGATCTGCACCTAGATGAATGACTAGACACAAAGAGAAATTATTAATAACATCAACTTGTGCCTAGTGGAGAACCCTAGGAATCTTTGCTTGGTCCTGTGCCATGCAACATTTTTTGTCAGTAGCCTGGATTAAGGCATTGATTGTATTTTGGTCAAATTTCAGGGGCATAGCGAGCACACTAGATGACAGAGTTTGGATCCAATTGCCTTGCCAGAAAGGCCAAATCAAGAAAGATGAAATTTAATGAACACATATGTAAAGTTCCATACTTGCTTTTAATAAAAAAATCCACCTCCTAAGTATAGGATTGGGGAGGAATTGTTAGACAACAGTTTCAGTGAAAAAGATCTGAGGGTTTTAGTGGACTAATTTAATTTATGAGTCAAGAGTGTGATAGGACATTAAAAAGTCAGAGGGAAGGTAATGCTTTCCTGGGCACCGTTAAAGAACTGTGATGTCCAAATGAAGGAAATAATCCTTCTGTTCTACTCTGCCCTGTTCAGGCCAAATTTGGAGTATTGGGTTCAGTTCTGGCTACATGTATTTGTTTTAAGTAAAGATCTAGACACAGTGCAATACATACAGAAGAGGGTACGCAGGATGATGAGATAAGTGGAGAATGTACCATATGAAATAAGGTTGAAGGAAATGGGGAAGAGATTACTTAGGGGTCACATGACAGTCATCATCAAGCATTTAAAGGACAGACATATGGAAGAAGGATTAGACTTGTCTCTCTTTTTTAAAAAAATTATGAATTGATGTAGAGTGAAGTAAATAGAACTAGAAAACAATATACACAATGACTATAACAATGTAAATTTAAAAACCCACACTAAAACAAAACTTAATGCTTTGTAATTATAATGACCACTCTTGGCCCTGGAGAAAAGATGAGAAAATGTACCTCCCTCCTTTCTTTAGAGAGGTGGGAAACTATGGTTGTGAAATGTTACATATGCCATCAGATGCCATCAACGTGTTGGCTGATTTTACTTAACTCTTTTTTTCCTTTGTTCCAAGAGAAGATTCAATGGGGGCATGATTGGGGGGAAAGAGTATTTAAAAATGAGGACTGTGATAGAAAAAGAAAAGAATGAAGCTTGGTACAGTAGAAAAAGCACAAACATTTTAAAACTAAAATGGGGGGGGGAAGATATGTGTACCATGGCCTTGAGGTTCAACTTTACTTAAACTGTTTTATGAGATCTTCATTGATTTCCTAATCACCAGATCTAAGGGATATTTTTCAGACCTCATTTTCCTTGACTTCTTGGCAGCATTTGACACTGTTGATCTCCTTCCCCTCCTAGAATACTCCCTTCCTTTGGCTTCAGTGATGTCATGCTATCCTAGTTTTCCTTCTGGTTTATGAATTATAGAATTTTGTATAGCCAGACTAGACCTTAGAGATGACCTAGTCCAACTTCCTTATTTTATAGATGAGCAAATTAACAAACCTGGCACTAGGACTCAATATCTTCTGAGTCCAGTGGAAAGAATGCAGGATTTTAAGCCTGAGAACCTGGATTCAAATCCTGATTCTGCTCCCTTGAATACATATGTGACCATATCTCTTAATACCTCTGGGTCTCAGTTTCCTCAACTGTAAAATGAGGGGGTTGAACTAGATAATCTCTAAGGTCCCTTCTAGCTCTAAATCCATAATCCTAATTTAATGTTATTTTCACAATAATCATTCTAGAATCACTCCTCTAACACTTTCACTAGGTTCTTTTCTTCCTCCTGCTTCCTAAACATGTACATTTTCCCAAAGTTCAGTCCTTGGACTTCTTCTCTCAAATTTCTATACATTCCTTTAAAGATCTCAACCATTTCTATGATCTTTTTGCTAGTTACTTACACATCTATATCTCTAGACCTAGCCTTACCACCCCTGAGCTGAGAGTTCTCTTTGTTAGACCTCTTACTTGGGTATTCTACCACATTCCAAGCTCTTCATTACTTTCCCTGCCATTTCTGGCTTTCCTATTTCTGTCAATGAGACCACCATTTTTCTAGTTACACGAGTTCAAAATCTTGAAGTCATCTTTGACCTCATCTTCATCTCCTTTATTCCCTCTATCCAAATACTCTCTCTGAGCCCTATCAATTTTGTCTCTAAGATAGCTCTCATCTGTCCCTTTTTCCTCCCTTTCTGCCACCAATCCCCAGTTCAGGCCTTTAGCACCTCACCTCCAAACTACTTCAACAGTATCCTTAACTGGTCTCCTTGTTCCTCTTCAAATTGTTCCACTCACTGTCACATTAGTCTTTCTCAAATACTATTTTCAGATCACTCTGATTTAAAAACAAAACAAACAACTTTCAGCCTCTTCACTACTCATGTGATAAAGCCCATTTTCCTCAAGCTGTTATTTAAGAACCTTCACAATTAGCCTTGAAGCTGCTTTTACAGCTTTTCCTTATATTTTATCCATTCCCTTCTACTCTGCTTCAATCATGTGCTGCCCTGGAACAGCTCTTCTATTGTTTCAAAAAATTTATTTTTTTGTTATTTTTAACTTGACAGATACCAACAAACCCAAACATTTCTATATACAAAGAAGAACAGAAAAAAGTATTATGCATGAAACCACAAATCTCATTACATACAGCTTGTTTGTTTTGGAGTTTAAAAAAACCTAACATATACTATATTCAGCACATTGGTTCCAAAAACCATCTTACTTGTTTGCATTTCTCTCTGCACTGCCTTCTTTTCTTTAATTTTTTTTAAAAAGTTCATTGACTCTCTCTTCTTTCCTTCCTTTCTCTTCTTCTTTCTTCCTTTCTTTTTGCCTTACTATAACTGCCTCCCCCAAAATAAAAACCCCTCTCTTGTAACTAGTTAACATAATTACACAAAACAGATCTATGTGTTGCTGGTGCGTGAAAATATATCTCATTCTATACCTCTAGTTCATCTCTCAATCACTAGGTGGAAAGCTTCTTCTGTACCCTGGAGTTGTGGTTCTTTTATTTATCAGTTATTAAATCTTTTGAAATTGTTCTTCTTTACAATAGTGAAGTCTCATACAAATTGTTCTAGGTCTGCTCTCTTCACTCTGCGTCAGTTCATAAAAGTCTTTGCAGATGGGAAAAACACCTCTTTCCATATTTCTTCCAGGTACTTTTGTAGGCCTTGTGACTGGTCATTCCTCCCCCTACTTCTTAACTACCCTTCACCCCATCCCAGGGCTCTACTTACACATGTTATGTTATACACTCTTCTTGTGGATTTTATGTTGATCCATAATATCTCTTTATAGTGTTCAGTGTCTTCTGCTTACTCATATCTCCAACTTCAGTACCTAATTTGGAAGTTTATGCCAGGGTCAGGCTCTGTTCCTTCCCATGGTCTTGGGTTGAGGAATCAGGTCCTGTTTGGTCCTGATATCAGTTTCCTGGACTTGTACTGAAGGCTTTCACCTCCCACAGTATGTCTGCCTCTGAGTGCTAGAAGGGTTTTCCGTGTCCCCAGTCAGATTAGAGTGCTACCATCATCTTCCCCAAATGAGGCCCTCCTGTGATCTTTCCCCCTCAAGACTTCCCTGCTTGGGGCAGGGACAGGGTACTTCCCTTCCCAGGGTCTTTTGTCCCAGGGATCAAATCTTAACTCTCTCTATATTCCTGTAACACTAAACTTGGTGCTGGATATACTGGAGGTACTTAATTAGTGTGTTGAATAAAGAGTAACATTCAGCATTTTTATAAATGCAGTTGAATGAATAATGCATATAGCTGATCCAGCAGTACATATATTTTGAACGGATATTCCAAATGGTCCCAGAGCTAAGGACACTTCAAAATCAAGCATGAATACCAGTCCACAGAAATTGATGTTGAAAACCATTGATCCTTTTCTTACCATGAATAGAAATTACATATGGAGTGTATGCATCATTCACCTTTTCTTTTCCTTAGTGTCCAGGATAAATGCTGTGATACATCAAGCACGCTAAGGAAGTGAGTGGTACCATGTTAGTGTGGAAGACTCAAATAATCTTGATAATCTGTTTGCCTTATTACTGCCAGCAGCTCTGAGTCTGGGGTTAGTGGGAAGAGCCCATAGTGGCTGGAGGCTTCATGGGAAAAATGTACAATCATTCAGTGACTAAGTCAGTGGGTGGACATATGTACACTGAGGGTGCTCTAGTGGTGCATTAACCTAGCAGGAGGAACAGATGTTCTTAATGTAGTAGGAGGATCTAGGACTCTTTGTGTTGGCCTCTAAGGTCATGATAAAGGGAGGAAAGATTCTAGGTTTCATAACCAAAAGATTCTACAATTCTTTGTAAGCCTAGATTCCTGTTATCTTTGCCTTAATTGTTAATAAAAGCCCTCTGAAAATTCACATCTGTTTTTAGATGAGCTAAGGGAAAGTAGTAGGGGTGAATACATATACCTAGTATTTTCTATTGGTAGTATAGAAAGATGTAGAAGGTGGACTCCATCCAAAAGCAGATGCTACCAACCAGCCAGGTCCAGGCCATGGAGTAAAGAGAAAGGATAGAAAGTGCAAGGTAAGACTTAGGGTTTTGTTCTGTCCCATTTTCTGACTGGGAGAGTAGAGTCCTTGTAGACACTAGCAATATGTAGAAGTTCAGCACCACAGACCAGTTTCTGTGTACCTCTGTCCGTATTATCTCCCAATTAGCATGACTCCCTCTACTCCCCTACACCCTAAACCCTTTCTGCAAACACACAATGACCCGAGTGCTCTCCCACAGGTGCCCAGAGTTCCAGCAGACAAAGTATCTTACTCAGACCTGCCCTCCATAGCACCATTCTGCCAGCAGCAGCGCAAGTGTAGGATGAAGTAATTGACACAAAAAGACACAAACATGGGGCTAGGCGAGTCATATAGTCTGGTTATAGACTGATTTTAATGGGGTTACTGACGGTATTTTATACAGGTTAATTACTGAGTCATTCTGACTTCTCAGAAAAGTACAATGAAGTAACGGTTAACATATTTTTTTATCTCCTTGTTCCTGGGAATGAGACATTAGTCTCCTAATGGCTAACGAAATTGAAGCATTTCTGTTCTTTCCCATGTGGGTAGCAGCTCAGAAGGTGGGTATTCTGTGCCACGTGTTCTTATCCTTAGATAGCTTTTGCCTCACATAGACCTCTCCTCAAATGACCTTGCCTAGTAGAGGCCTAGGAGGCTGCCTTGCAGAGGTCTAGGAGGCCTAAACACTAACCAAGATACAGCTGGCTCCCCACTGCATTCTGCGCACAAAAGCTTTGTATACTGTGCCTATGGCCCGTTCCATTCTTCTCAGAAGACTAGCAGCTGTGGCTAGAGCAGCCCAGTCCAGTAGCCCTGCTGAATACTTCTCCCCCTAATTTCTTCTCCTTCTGCCTCTCTAAGGAACTACCTTGCCCCCATGGACCACCTCCTGACCAGACACTTGTCAGAGACAGAAGGCCCATGTGCTGGTGAGCTAAAGAATAGCTTTCTAAGGAGTGGGTACAGCAAAAAGAATTTGAGTCAGAAAACCTGGATTCAAATTCTAGCTTTTCTACTAACCGGATGACCTTGGCGACATTTCTTCTTCACCTTCCTGTAACTCAATTTTTCATCGGTACAATGAGGTAATTAGATTAGATGATTTGTCTCTAAGATTCCTTCTAGCTCTAAATCTTATGGTGCTGACTCATTTAAAGTGCCAAAATTCAAGTAAGAAAGGAAGGCAGCTGTCTAAGTGGTGTGATTGGAACATTGGCAAGTATATTTATTCCTTCTCAAATATCACCTTTGTTAGTTTGCATGAAATTCCCACCATTAAGGATAAGGGAGACATAGCAGGGTTAAATCTGATGGCAGAAGAGGAAGTAAAAGGACGTGTGGAACATTACAGAGGAAGACAGTCAGATGCCATTCAGGGCGTCTTGGCGGCTGGGAGTAGCCTGGAGGCACAAGGGATCTATGAATGTCAGGAAACACTGAAAGGAAGGAATACAGATAAAGGAAAGGGGTTGAAGAGTTCCAGCGAGACATCTGAGTGCTTAGTTGTATTTATGTTTCTACTCTTACTTCCTCAAAACATGTGATGAGATGAAATAGATGATTTGTAGACCTTGAGCCAGGCCACTGTCTACCCCCAGTCATCTATACCTGGATATATAGATCTGTCAGTCATTAGATCATAGAGCTGAAAGGGACCTTAGAGGTCGTCTAATCCAATCTCCCCATTTTGCAGATAAGGAAATTAAGGGTCAAGTAGTTAAGCAATCTGCTCATGGTCAGAGGCTGACTTTGAACCTGTATTCTCTTCACTATAGCTCTAGCTTTTTCCTGCTACTCCATGCTGTCTTTCTTCTGCAAAGAGATGATCAACAAATCTATGGAGACTGATGAGAGAAAGAAAGGGGACTAGGACAGAACTTGGGTAACACCCATAGTTAGGGGCATGGGACATGGGTGTTGATCCAGCAAGAGAGACTGAGTATCCAGAGAAGTGCGGGAGGGGAAACCAAGACTGTGTTTAAAAACTAGGGGCATTTCTAGGTGGAGATGATGGTCATGCCAGTATCAAATGTTGCAAAGATGAAGAAGAATGAGGTCAGAGGAAATATCATTGGATTTGTCAGTTGAGAGATCACTAGTCACCTTGGATAGAGTAGTTTCAGATTCTGCAGTGATCAAACCACACTGGCAGCGTTTCTGGGCCCTGTATTTAAAGAAGAACATTCACTAACTGGAGCATGTCCATAGAGTGGTGACCTAGATGGTGAAGGGACTGCAAGCTGAATCATAATGTTTGGTTGAAGGAACTGGGAATGTTTACCCTGGTGAAGAGAAGATTTGGGGAGGACATGACCACTGTCTCCAAATATTTGAAGAACAGAAATGTGAAAGAAGGCATGAGTAGGCTTGTTCTGTGTGCTTCAGAAAGTAAGAAATCCACATGATCTAGAACCCTACTCTTTGAAGAATGGATAAAAGGATCAGAGATGTTTAGCCTAGAGAAGATAAGCAGGGCATAAGTCACAGAATTACCACCACGGTAATTACCACGGTAATTACTTACCCGAAGGGGCTCTTAAAGGTCATGTAGTCCAAGTCTATCACTTTACATATGAGGAAACTTGTGTTACCCAAAGTAATACAAGTAGCAAGAAGCAGAGCCAAGATTAAAACTCGAGTCTTTACACTGAACCACATGAATTCTCTGTGGTTGCTGTTTTTAAATATCAAAACTACAGTGTGGAAGAAGGAGTAGATTTTATTCCCTGGATCTACAGAGAAATAAACTTCAATGGACGTTAAAAGGAGATATTTTAGCTCAAGATATGAAAGAACTTTTCAATAACTAGAGCTTTCTGATGATAGAAAGATGCTGCATGAGGCAATGAGTTACCTGTCACTGGGATAGAGCCTGGATGACCACCTGTTGAAGATGCTATTGAGGGGATTTCTGCATTGGGGAAGAGCTTAGGCCTCTGAATTTTCTCCTAACACTAAGATTCTTTTTAGAGAGGGCAGCACCCTCAGAATATCTAATGACAGAGGACTTCTCTGGAAGGAAATTCCAACGAGATTTTTATAGTAGGGATTTATTTATTTTGTACAAAGCCCCTTTCCAGCCCCAAGTCTTTATTCATGTTGTTCTCACTGAGCTCCACAGACAACGATCAAAAACGCTTGGCAGAAATGAGCCTGGGTTGGGAAAGAGATTAAGCTGTCATCTCAGAAGCACATTGTATACTTGCAAAAATAACAAACAGGCCCTCCCTCCAAAGCTGAGTCTCTCTTCTTGACAAATACTGCCTGGCAGGAGGTTTCTGCCCTGAAGAGGCAGCCTCCTCACACTTCACAAAACCCTAGTCAGAGTAGACGGTAAAAAATAAATACCAACCTAAGAATGTGCCAGTCAGGCTGCAGAAGGTTTCACTTCTGAGCTTACCAGCCTGGCTTCTCAGAATTATCTCCCTTCAGATGGAAGGCAGAGGGAGGGGGCTTGTGCAGCCCTTGGCCATGTGCATTGGGGCCATCTGGATTCCATAGCAGGCTCTGGCAGCATAGTGAACTCCTTGCTGTGATTAACTTTTGTTTCATGTGCGGGGGAGGGGGACACTGTAAACATTCAAATTGTGTTTTTGTTCCTTGATATGTTTCCTTGGCACGTGGGCCTAAGAAACCATTGTCTCCACTTTATTAGTCTCACTTGGCCGATAGATTATTTTTTATTAAGAAGGATTTGGATAAACCTTGCATTGAAATTTACATGAGGTTTCCTGTTCCCCAAATCTTGTGTTCTTTTTGAAGTTCAAGGATATTGCTGACACACAGTTGCCGTGCCCCAAAGCTAGGTTATAGATGAAAGTCACCTTTGAATCAGGAAATAGGGATCTTTTTAAGGGGATAAAGTCCTCACCTTACATAATTAGATATTGAATCACTGCTATGTTCCACAAGCGCAAGAAATGTGTCATATTCACTCTTCATCTTTTCCAGGCTCCCCTGTTTTACTACCATAGTAAGGATGATTAAGAGAAACTTGATTGATCTAGTGTGTCCTCTGATCTGTGTGATGAGATTGTGGATTTTTGTTAGGCTAGAGGAATTTTTGTGGAACTGGACACAAATACTTGACCTCTTGTGGAGGGACATTTGCTTTGTTGGGTAGACACAGCGAGCTCTTCTGATTGGTCCTTAGAGGTGAAGCTGTCTTCTGGTGCCTGGATCAAAGTTACAGATCAAGAAAAAACCAGAAGCCACCTAGTTCAATGATCTAATTTTACAGGTGAGGAAACTGATGCTAAAGGAGGTTAAGTGATTTGCTTAGGATCATACAGTAAACATTAGAGGCTGAATTTTAATCCAGATCCTCTAACTCCAAAGACAATGATCTTCTCATTGAACCATTGTACTTCTTTAGAGGGACAGATTCTTGTTAGAGGAACCTCCCCTTCTGTGACCTTATAATACTGCTCCCCCCTCCACCATCTTACCCACTCCATTTACACTGGCACGTAGAGTTTCAAGAAGAGTGGGTGCTACTATTTTCAGGATGCTAGGGGTAACACTGTGAATGGTTATTCTCCAAGCGCAAGCTCACAAGCCCTCGCTGGTATGTTCCCCGTTGACAATCAGCTGTCAAACTCAGTTGTGAAGGCAAGGACATAGAAAAAATAGTTACAAAATATTTCACCCAAAATCTGGAGCACACTTTCCTACAAATAGAGAGTCATTAAAGAAAAGATAAGGCATGAATTAAAAGTGCATTACTAAGAAGGCACACATGCTGGGAACACATGTGACCAAAGCAACTCACAAATTCAGAACTGTTAGACCCCAATATCCTTTCTTTCTCTGGAGGATCCTCATGAAATTCACTGTGGGGCATGGCTTGGTAATGGATGCATCACTACACTGTTCAGCTAGGCTTGGTCATTGTAGGTCACATTGTCTTGGTTGGATAGACCAATTCACTGCTGTACTGAGTCAAAAAGTTTACTCAACAGCTGTACCAACTCCTCACTGGGTTCAGCTGATGCAGGACTGGTCCCATCCATCCAATCTTCTACTGGGCAGTGATCATCAGACAGTGCCAAGCAGCTACTCCACTGCTAGTTGCTATTGCCAGGCTAGGCTGAGCAGGTGCTTGGCTACTGGGCTCTTCTCAGGGTGTAGCTTCTCTGCTGGATGGGTTGATTGACTGGAAACCCAATGCTCACTCTTCAATGAACAGCTATCCTCTTTTCTACATTCAACCACTGGCTTGGCCTTGTGGTAATGCTCTTTCTTCCGCTACCCTACCAGTGCTCTTAGGATTGCAGAAATCTTTTCCCTTTAAGTCCTTCAGAGCCACAGCTCTGAGGTTGCTTTCCTCCTCCAAGCAGAAGATGGGAAAAGGGTCTTACTTCTCCTGAAAAACAATCTTCCATGGCTCATAAGTCCTGTCTTTCAGTAAGCCACTCCACCTTGCCCCAGGGTGGTCAGTTTCCACTGAGTCAGTTCTCACTCTCATATTCCTTTTAGGAGCTTATTCAGATGAGAAGCAAAAGAGAAAAATGGGAATCCAGTTTGTGCTCTGGAAGCAAATAAATTATCCTGCTAGTTTTTATCCTGCTAGTTTTTTCATGTGCACCTGAGCTATTCAGGCCTCAGACCTGAGGAATATCTATTTTTCATCTGAAAGTCCATTCCTTTTATATCTCAATTATCTCTTTTTAAACCTCTCCCTAACTTCAGTTTTTACTGAAGTCTCCCTGGGCTATCCCCTCTTACATCTGTGACATCCAAGGAAAAATGGCCTGATCCATCTCTTTGGGGGCATTTTCCTAACACTTTCTCTCCTTTCTACTCCTAAACAGAATATAGTCATGAGGAGTGGGTAATACCCTCTCCTATCTCCCCAGGGGAAAAAACAGAGCAGAAACAAATGGCCATGGCAGAAATATGCTGCCATGAAGTCTGAAACAGAAAATTCCTAAACTTAACTATTGCTGATGCCTTATTATAATGAAATTTGCTCTTGTCTCAAACATTTGCTTAATAAAGGCCTTATTTGTCAAATATATAGAAAACAGAATCAAATTTATAAGAACACAGGCCATTCTCCAATTGATAAATGGTCGAAGGATATGAACAGGTAGTTTTCAGATGAAGTAATCAAAGCTATCTATAGTCACGTGAAAAAATGCTCTAAATCACAATTGATTAGAGAAATTAAAATTACACAACTTTTAAGTACCACCACACATTCCTGCAGCATGTCTAAATGGTACACAAAGTCCATAATTTAACCTAAACAAATTATCTAGCACATGTCAGTTAGTTCCCCACAAGGCAGCCATCTAACTATAAGCCTGTGCATTAACCATGGGCTGATGCTAGGGGTAATGTGAAAGGTTATTCTCCAAACACAAGCTCACAAGCCCCCACTAGTATATTCCTCATTAACAATTAGACAATAGACTCAGTTGTGAAGTCAAGAACATAGAAAGAATAGTTGTTACAAAAAAGAGTTAAAAAAAACAAAAAGGAAAGGGACCTATATGTACAAAAATATCTTTAGCAGCTTTTTTTGTGATGGCAAAGAATTGGCAATTGATGGGATGCCCATCAATTGGGGAATGACTGAACAAGTTGTGGTATATGCTTATGATGTAATACTATTATGCTGTAAGAAATGATAAGCAGAATACTCTCAGAAAAACCAAGAAAGACTTACATGAATTGATACAAAATGAAGTGAGCAGAACCAGGAGAACATTGTATACAGTAACAAGAATATTATACAATGATCAACTGTGAATGACAGCTATTCTCATCAATACAATGATCCAAGATAATTCTGAAGGATTTATGATTAAAAAAGTGCTATTTGCCTCAGAGAAAGAACTGATGGATTCTGAATGCAGATAGAAGCACATTTTTAAAAGCTTCATTTTTCTCGTTTGAGGTGTATATGTGTGTGTGTTCACAACATTACTAATATATAAATGTATTTTGCATGACTGCACATGTATAACCTATATTAAATTGCTTCTCATCTCAGAGAAGAGGGAAAGGAAGGAAAGCGGAAAGAATTTGGAATCAATATTTTAAAAAATGAATGTTAAAAATTGTCTTTACACTTAATATCAAATTAATAAGGAAGGGTTTGAGGCTAGAATAGCTCAATTGCAAATGAAGAGACCAGCAAAGAAATTTTTCTGTATATTTGTCCATAGCCACTCATTAGCATAAGACCCCCAAAAGAGGCTGGGAAGTCTAACAGACTAGTTGGGAGTGATCACCATAAACCTAGGTGGAGTGTACCTTACTGAGGAAACTAGATTGCATGCATTTTAAATGCATGTTTTAACAGAGCAACCCTCCCATGCCCTGGGCAGCAGTAACTGCCCTCTGGCTGAGTGGCCTTCCAGGTCCAGTGTAGCAGCTGAGTCTGGTGAACCTTCTCAAGCCAGCCCAACAGTAGATTGAGCCATTCAGCAGAGGTGCCATGCCCTCTAAGAAGCCAGCCCAGTTGAGCATTATAGAGTCTTGTCCATCATGGACCCCACATTCTACAGAGAATTTCATGAGGACCCACTGGAGAAAGAAAAGATATTGAGGCCCTGCAGTCCCAAAGTTGGGATTTGTCTTGGTCGTGTGTGTTCCCTATATGTGTACCCTTCTAAAAATACTGCTCTACTTTAAATTCATGCCCATTCTTCCCCCTCTACCAACTCTATGTGTGTTTATAGGATGGTATCCCTCAAGTTTGGGGAAATTTTTTATATGCCATTTGAGTAAATGCCTTTGCTTAAAAAAATCCCCCCAAAACTAAGTATTGGCTAATTGTTAATGGGAAGCACACTAATGGAAGTTAGTCACCCACAAGGCTACCTACCCTATGATCGTGGGAGTGGTAGTGTCTTCTCCTTTTGGAACCTAACCCAACAGGGCTAGTGCAGGTGAGTGTGACCCTAGAAGGGGGAAGGAAAGAGGAGAAGCATTTATTAAGTGCCTACTATTGTCAGGCACTGTGCTAAATGCTTTACAAATACTATCTTATTTGAAAGGGGTGGATACGCACATATACATACAAAGTAATTTAGGGGTATGACAGCAAGCACACCAATACTGGTGGGAATCATGAGACATGTCATATGGGAGGTACCACTTGAGCAGAACCAGAAAGAAAGATGGAGATGCTAGGAGGCAGTGGTGATAAGGGAGATCCTTCCAAGCATGGGGGACCACTTGTGGGAAGAAGGCAAGGAGATCAGAAATTGAGCATTATGTGTGTAGCACAGCAAGCAGACCAATGTGGCTGGAATCTAAAGTGCATAAAAGGAATTCATGCGTGATAAGCCTGAGAGGGAAGCTCTTGAATGATTTTAGATGTAAATAGAGAAATTTGTATTTTATCATAGAGGCAGTAGGAGCCCTAGAATTTCTTGATAGTGAGAATCTGAAGAAATGAGACTTGTGCTTTAAAAGTATCAATTTTTTTTTAAAAAGTATCAGTTTGTGTGGCAAAATGATGCATAAATATACTGTTGATTAAACTGTGAGTTTGTCTGAACATTCTGGATAACACTTTGAAATAATGTTTAAAAAATGACCCCAAAAGGTCCATATCTTTTTTTTTTATTTTTTAATTAATTTATTTATTTTTAGTTTTCAACATTCACTTCCATAAGTTTTAAATTTTCTCCCCCTTCCTGATCCATATCTTTTGAGGAGAAAGGAGGAGGTGGGAGCAAGGGCATGAGTAGAGGATGATGTAAAGTTTTTTTGAACAGGGAAGTGACAGGATCAGAAGCATGCTAATTGGAGCCATCAAGAGGAATGCCAGAACTTAGCCGTGCCTTAATATCCTTACAAAGCCCCCGATGCCCAATGCTAGCTCTGGCTCTGCACCTATGGCTTAGGATGAAGGGAGGAGGGAACATCTATTCTGTGCTATGAACAAGTCACAGGTTGTTGATTGCCAGAAGTGTTAAGAGAGGAGTGGAACAGATGACACTCCAGGTTTAAGGCACGTCTTGAACAAAGGTAGAGAGATGGAGAAGATAATAGGTGAAAACACAAGGGACAATGAGTAGTCCAGTTTGGCCACCGCAACATGGCTGAGGAGGAGAATGGTGTGAATTTAGGGTGGAAAGGTAAGGAGGCATAGGGTTATGAAGGCCTTTGAATGTCAGGCTAAGCAGTTTGGATTTAGATTGTCTTGCAAAGCTTTAACACATAGTTAAACTATGAATTGGAAGGGGCCTCTGGAAGAAACCGTGAAAGCACCAATGCTGTGAAAGGGAAAAACATGCCACATATGACCCATGTAGATGGTGTGAATTACTTAACCAATCAGAGCCTAAATTTCCTTAGGAGGGTTGGATTAGATGATCTCTGAGGTCTTTTCGAACTCTATATAACTATAATTTGGGGGGGAAACCATGTCTACCCTGGGGCTCTGGTCAATTCTAGGTCTTAACCTGTAAGAAAGGGAAGAGAAGGTAGAAAGAAGGTAAGAGAGTTATAGCTGGTTTTTAGTTTGACCCTGCTCTGAAACCTAGCACGTAAGAACCAGTTTTTTCCATATGCAGTTGAAACAATCAGATGATGGGTCCCTTTCTTTGGTCTAGGAATCTAAAATCCTAAATTAGTGATTCTATCAAAACCCCTCTGGGCTTCACAATCAAACCCAGGAGAACAAAAAGAAATAACTGATGTGCAGTGGACAGAGCACTGGACCTAGAATCAGGAAGACCTGAGTTCAAATTTGACCTCAGACACTTATTGGTTGTATGACCCTGGGCAATTTACTTAACCTCTGTTTGCTTCAGTTTCCTCAACCATAGAGTGGGGATAATAATGGCACCTACCTCTCAAAGTTGTTTGGAGGACCAAAAGAGATAATATTTTTAATTAAAGTACTTAGTGCAGTATCTGTCACACAGTAGGAACTATGTAAATATTTATTTCCTCCCTCTTTCCCACCTTCCCAGGAGAACAAAATCACTGGAGAGTTTTTGAATTCTCAACAAGTGGAGCAGGCGGGCAGGAATTCTTCACCAAGCTCTCTGGCTCTGAGGGAGAAGCTTGTTTCCTGTCATTTAAAGCTCAATTGACTTACATACAAATAGTCTCTCTCACTACTTTACTTGTGTGTACTTTTCTTTTCTTTTTTTTTTGTATAAAAACTCCATAAGCTTAAGTATGATCTAGAAGAGGAAACACCATGCCCACTGTGTACACAGAGAGCCTTGATATCTACACAAACTCCATCAGACATAGCCTCATGGTAAGATTACTTAGCTGGGTGGGTCAGCTTTCTGGATTGTAAAGTGGGGGCAGCCAGTTCTGTCACACCAGAAATGGCTCTAGGATTGAGGGCCATCTTTCATTTGGCTCTTGTCTTGCCTTGGGTTGGGAACTTTTCAGTACTAGTTTTTGATAGGGCTACATATGGCTGGCGGAAGGGAGAAAACAGTGTCCAGGCTTCTAGTGAAAAAAAAAAAGTCCTTCCTTCCTTTCTTTCTTCCTTCCTTCCTTCCTTTCTTTCTTCCTTCCTTCCTTTCTTCCTTCCTTCCTTCCTATCTGTCTTTCTTTCCTTCCTTCCTTCCTTCTTTCTTTCCTTCTTTTTTCTTTCCTTGTTTCTTTCTTTCTTTCCTTCTTTCTTTCTGTCTGTCTTTCCTTCCTTCTTTTTTCTTTCTTTCTGTCTGTCTATCTGTCTTTCTTTTTGTCTGTCTTTCTTTCTTTCCTTCCTTCCTTCTTCATTTCCCTCTTTTTTCTTTCCTCATTTCTGTCTGTCTTTCTGTCTGTCTTTCTTTCTTTCTATCTGTCTGTCTTTCCTTCCTTCCTTCTTTCCTTCTTTTTTCCTTCCTTCCTTCCTTCCTTCCTTCCTTCCTTCCTTCCTTCCTTCCTTCCTCCCTTTCTTTCTTTCTTTCTTTCTTTCTTTCTTTCTTTCTTTCTTTCTTTCTTTCTTTCTTTCTTTCTTTCTTTCTTTCTTTCTTTCTTTCCATCTTATCATAGCCATACACATAAATTTAGCGTTGAAGGAGATTGTAGGAGTCATTGGATCACAGGACCAATCAAGAGCAATCCCTTCATTTTCTATGGCTCAAAATCTCTCACACCCATTGGATGACTAACTGGTGCTAGATGTCATGACTAACAGGCAGGAAAGAGGAACCCTGCCACCTAGCCCTCTTGCACAGGCACAGGGATCACATGCCACAAGTCTGTTCTGAGCTTGGAGTCTCTCAGAGCTGGTCAGCTTCAGCTTTTTAAACGGCCTATCAGAGTCATGGTCAGTTATTTCCCAGATAGTAGTCTTTCCATTTTCAATGACAAAATTGTTCCCACTTCATAAAAGGATTGCCAGAAATGGTCATATCCTCACAGTTAATTTACAATCCATTACTGAACCCATTCTTTCTGTGACTATAACTAGCATATAATCAACTGGTCAGAGACCAAATAAGTTCCCCCACCTCCTCAGTACACATTTAAGATGAGGAAAACCAAAGTTCACACAGGTTAAATGACATGTCTTAAGTCACTCAGATAGGTAAGAGTCCTTAAAGGAACCCAAATTGTCTGATTTCCTCCCCAGCAAAATCTCCTTTCGTTAATCATGCTGTAGGCAAGCTATTTCTCATATGTGGGCTTCAGTTTCCTCATCTGTACAGTGGATTCTATGGTTCCTCTCTGCTCAAAATGCTATGAACCTATAAACTGAGGTTAGCATTTCTTTGCTACGGAATGAAGAGTAAAAGTAAAATAAAATAGGGAAATGCTGGTTACGAAATTTACCAAAGTGTAATGATCTTTTCTGGTGAGTTCTGTTTCCTTTCTAGTATAGATGGAGGTTCCCCCCCCCCCCAATTTAGGTTGTACTCAACTGTATTACCTTTAACTAGTGTCTCAGACTACCTTAGTTCTCAGATCCAGGAAAAGTTTTGAAAGCAGATTTTGTGCCAGTGGATACTCCTCCTTCCTTCCCCAGTCCCCCTCTCCCTAAACTTGACAGCTTTTTTTTTTTTCAATTTACAAAGTTGATGCCTCCTCTGGGACCTTCCACCAAAATCTGGCTTACACTATGAATGCTTTAGGATTTAATTAATTTCCAGCCTACGGGGGGGGGGGGGGGAGGGACTGGCAAGGCTGGTGTCTATTAGGTCCAATAAACGCTTCATTTCTAAACCAGCCCAGCTGTTTTCTCAGGTTCTCAGGTTAACATTAAATTTCTTACTGGGTTCTTCCACTAACGGATCCTTTCTTAAGATCCCATCTTACAATTTTACAATATGGTATAAATATCAATAGCACACATTTGTAGAGATAATTAAGGTTTACAAAGTCCTCATCCTTACAATAACCTTGGGAAGTAGCTGATTTAAATGTTGTCTATTTTATAGGAGAAACTAAGTTGCAAAGCGGTAAAGTGACTTGTTCACGGGAGACGCATAACTATGACCGAGACACCACTGTATCTATTTTATGGGTATCCAAGGATGTGCCTTATCAGGATATCGCGTTTTTGTTTTTTTTTTTTTCCCTCAGCTTTCTTCAGCCCACAGAAAAGCAGGCTGTCATTTTATTAATAATCCAGTAGGGGAATGTAATATACAATTTGTCCACCAGGTGGTGATACACTCAAACCACCAATTCTGTGGTTTCCTTGGAGAACATCATTTGAAGGTTCATGGGCTTTCCCAACTTCTGTTATAACCTCACTGTTCACTAGAGGGTGTTTTGCTACAAACTCTTAATGCAGAATTCTCCCATCACCGTCTGTACTGGACAGGTTCAGTCAGGCTCACTTGCCAGATTTAAAACTCAGCCTAGAGGAAAAGAAATGAAATATCATTCTGAAATATGGGTATTGTGAAAATATCACCATAGCTCTTTCAGGGGCTATGCCATTGGAAAATACCCTACTGTTAGTAAACCAACTTCATTTGTAAGACTCAAATGATTGCTTTTTCAGTTGCCACATGTTTTATTAAACCACAGTAAAGGAGTTGATGCACAGCATATTTTGCATAGCAAAACTATAAAGACATTGTTTTGACCAATCTCCATACCATTCTTCCTGCTTTTTCCAAGTGGTTAAAGGTTTAGAGCTGGGGAAAGAGTTTTGAGTTTTGGATCAGCCAAGATCCACTCCATTAAAAGAGAGAGAGAGACAAAAAAATTTAGGCAAAGTTAGGATTGTTCTCCCAGCCTGATCTCACTAGTGGAGGATTTTTTTTAATAGCAGTTTCCAAACTAGTATCTTGTGCAACACTGTGCCCATATGGAAATGCATGGTCTGTTTTATGATCACCAAATCTGGTCTCACCTTTTAATCTCTCCAGGATCTGTCCCAGCTCACCCTTCATTGTGCCCAACTTGAGCTGAAGCAGCAGCATTAGGCTCAATTAAGTAAAAATCTTAGCAACAAGCAGCCAGTAAGATGCTGTCCAGCAATGAGCAAGCTTGAAAGAATGGGATAGAATGGCTAACTGGGAATCTTTTCCAGGTCAAGAGGAGCAGAAGGAACTTGAAGATGCTGGAAATGACTTATCTCCCCCAGTCAGCTCTCTGGAGGGATGAAGAATACCTATTTCCTGGAAGTGTCAGGGCCAGGACTTGAACCCAGATCTACTAGCTTTGGGACCTCAGAGCTTTCCGTTTTTGCCCACTGTCTTCCCAGGAGCCAGTGGACCAATGGCCTGTGCTTCCTTAGTGTCAAAACTCCCTCCAGTGATATGGTCTTACAGAGCTGCCCGAAACTCAGGGATGTTGTGACCTGCCTATGGCTGTGATGCAAGAATATAGATACATTTAAGTTTTGACAAGTTAAATGTCAGAGGCAGTATTTGTACCTGGCTCTAAGTCAGGGACTCTCTCAGTATGCTCATAGATATTTTATGCTACCCCTCTCTCCCTTGCCTTTGAAATACATACAATATCTACCTATAAAAGAGTCATTTCATTACCTAGGCAAGGTTTCTTTTAAGCACCTCTCCACAGCCATGTTTGTCCATTCTAGGTGGCTGGTGTCCCTTACTGAGGCCCATAAAATCCCTTTATATCCCACAGTATCCTGTGTTCTGAACCTTTCCCATCTCCCTCCTTTCTCCTCTTCTCCCTGTCACCTCCCTATTATCCTTTAGGTTAATTAGGTTCTGTTAGGACAGTAGTTAATTTAATTAATTTCCAGTGAGTTGTTGATGGCCAAGTCTTGTGCCAGACGCATAGTAGCGTTTAGTAAATGCCTAATAAAATTAGTTGAATCTTTTCCCCATCTTTGGAGAACATGTGCATTTTAACAGGAGGCAAAATACCTTAAATCAAGAAAAGAACAATAGTAATAATTTCTGGTCATTCAGGCATTTGGGGGAACTATTTTAGGGCAAACGTCAACAAATGTTAAGCGCTTACTGTGTGCCAGGCCCTGTTCTAAGTGCTAGAGATGTAGATACAAGCAGAAAGAAAGAATCCCTGCCCTGAAGAAGCCTATATTCTAATGGGAGAAGACAACACATAAGAGGAAGCTGAAAAAGCAAGGGAGGACAGGATAGAGAAAGCCAGGAGGAAAGTGGAGAGTTTAGTCTTGAGAGGAATGATGGCTGGGTAGCCTTCCTAACATGCGGATTCTGGGAAGACCTGGACAATCAGAGGGAAGGGCCAGAGGTGCTTCTTAAGACCCACAAGTTATGTCATGAGAATTGTCTCTTGCTTTGTCAATGTCTGGGTTGGATCTTGGATGTTATGAGGACTGGACCTCAGCTATGTGGTGACATCAAATCCAAGTTTGGGTCCCAAATCTCCCTGGGTTTGGGGATGAAGGGAGTAAGCCTTGTCTGTTCTCGCAGAAGGAGCCTTTCCCACCAGCTGAGTTGAGGTCTCCTGTATCTTTCAAAATGGAATCTACGAGGTGGACTGTCTTTTCAGTGGTACAGTAGCACCCCAAACTTGAGCTCTCCTGTCAATCTCTGGCTAAAATGATGGCAACTCTGGAGATAAACTTTCAAGCTGTCTTGGAAAGAGGCATTCACTTTGGAGAGTAAAATGTTATGTCTGGTGTTTGCAACATTTTAATAAATTAATCCTTTTTTAGAAAAAAGGAGTTCCAGGGCTCTATACTTCATCCCACTTCCTGCCACAGTTAGCAGTTTCAGGGGGACCTTAGAGGTTACAGAAGAGAAGGGGTCCAAGGGATTCAGCCCACACCATTAAAGAGAATGCTAGAAGCATTTTGGTATGGTGTAGTGACTCCCTCAATGGAATGGAGGCTTCTCGAAGGTCCGGGACCGTTTCCCTTTTTGTCTTTTCATCCCTAAGCCTAGCATGGGACCTTAAGCATAGGAGGTGCTTAATAGATGTTGTTGAATTAAATCAAATAATAAAATCTCTGAGGGGGACAGGAAATTGTTATTATTCTGGAAAGTCTTATTCAAGAATCTACATGTACCCTAAACATTTTCATTTTGATCTTTATTTAGAACCAAAAATATGCATACTGATTTAGTATAATAAATAAGCAAACACCTCAAGTGGGGGAGGGAGAGAATAAGCATTTATATAGTGCGTATTGTGTACCAAGCACTGTGTGCTAAGCACTTTTTACAAATCTCTTTTGATTCTCACAACAGCTCTTTAAGGTAGGTCCTATTATTAGCCTGATTTTACAGTGGGGGAAACTGAGCCAAATATGTTAAATGGCTTTCCAGGGTCACACAACTAGTAAGCATCTGAGGCTTGATTTGCACTCAGGACTCCAGGCCCAGTGCTCTACATACTGTGCCACCAGCTGCAGAATGGATAGATATTTTGCATATAATAGTTTTTCAAACATATGAAGATGCTGTAGTGATTAATAAGATCTAAATTCATTTAAAAGCATTCACAAATACACAGTAACTTTTTATCTACATATTTTTCTTTTTCATACTTCATATAGATGGCTTTTTATATCATATTAATTTTTGAATATATCCCTCCTCCTCCCCCCATCCAGTGAGTCATTTTTTTTAAACAAAGCTTAGACAGGTGGGGAAGCAGTTCAGCAAAAACAGCAACATACCCACCTTGCCCAATGGACTATACAATGTTCTTTGCTGCTTAATAATGTTCAGTCCTGCCACTTTTGCCATGAAAAGAGGGAAGTACATTTTAAAAACTCTTTTCCAGGGCCAAGCTTCTTGGACATTATAATAACAGCATTCTGTTTCATTGTATTCTTCTTTCTATTACATTGTTATAGTCATTGTATATATTATTTTCCTGGTTCTTCATACCTGACTTCAAGTCAGTTCATATAAAGCTTCTCATCCTTCTCTAAATTCTTCATGTTCAGTGTTTGATAAGGATGCATATACCACAATTTGTTTAGCCATTCTTTGCTTAAGGGTTTGTTTCCACTTCTTTGCTACCACAAAAGTGTTGCTATGAATGTAATATTTGGGACCTTTCTTTGACCTCTTTGGGATATATGCCTCATTGTGAGATGTGCGTGTTTGTCAGAGGCTATGAACCAATTGATAGTTGCACCAACAGTATATGATGGTGTGCCTATCATTCCACAGATCCTCCAACATCAGTTATTTCCAGCTTTTGTCACCCTTATCAACTCAGCATGTATTTTCTCAGTCAACAGATATTTTGATTTAATTTGATTGAAAAAAACACACAATGTTTTTAATATCTTAATTAATTCCAGCCAGGCATTCACATTTTGTAAGAGACAAGAAAAGAAATATACTATATAACTAAAAATATAACAATTCAATATCTGTTTACAACCAAACACAAAGCAATAAAAACAATACCCATGATATCTTTATAAAAAGGCAAACAGGCAATTTCTTCTCGGTCAGAAGAAGAAATAAGAACAGTTTTAACAGTTAAAAGTTTTGTATTTATCCATATGTATTCAGTCCCCTATTAGTCGAAATAGGCTGAGAATCCTGTGGGTGTCCTTGAAATTTATTGATGTTGAAAAGGGGTTGTCATACTTGGCCAGATGGGGAATTACTAATATTGTAGAAAGAACACAGGACTTGGAGCTGGGGGACCTTGGTTTGAATAGAAATGCTTCTTTTCAGTGCACCATCCCTTAGGAAAAATTTGAAAATTGGATTATCTTTATCTGCATTATCCACTTGAGGCTATGAGCCTTCATTGAATCATCACAAATAAATAATGGTGAGATATTCTATGGAAAACTTCTGACATTAAATTCTACATTAAATATACTCCCCATCACCATACCTCTGCATACTCTGCAATCTAATGATACTGACTTTGCTGAGACCCTCTATTTCCAACTGAGGGTATTTTTACTGGCTGTTCCCCATGCCTAGTTTGTATGTTTTTGCCCCCAGTAGACTATGAGTTTCTTGTGAGCAGGGATTGTCTTTTGCCCTGGGCTTAGCACAGTGGTTGGCATGTTGTTGTTATTTAGTTGTGTCCCACTCTTTGTGACCCCAAGGACCATACTTGGCAAATATACTGGAGTAGCTTGCCATTTTCTTCTCCAGTGGATTAAGGCAAACAGAGATTAAGTGACTTGCCTGGGGTCACACAGCTAGTGAGTGTCTGAGGCTGGATTTGAACTGAGGTCTTTCTGACTTTGGTCCCAGTACTATGTCTGCTGAGTCATCTAGCTGTCCCAGCTGGCATGTATTTGCTTAATAAATGTTTATTGACTGAAGGAAAATTAATTCACATGTTGGCTGTGTGTGAGAAATACCTGTTTGATTCTGTCTGTACCTCTAGTTGATCTAATGTCTAGTTTAATTCAATTTTCAAAGTCCTTCTGCAAGTGGTAAACTTCCAAGAAAAATGTTTTCAGGAACATTTCTTTGAAAAGTACAATATAGGACTAGTTTTTGTAGGTACAAGTCTACAGCTTTAGAGGGGAATCTCTCTCTCTCTCTCTCTCTCTCTCTCTCTCTCTCTCTCTCTCTCTCTCTCTCTTTCTCTCTCTCTTTCTCTCCCTCCCCTTGTTCTCCCTCTCCCCTCTTCTCTCTGTCTTTCTCTACCTCTGTCTCTCTGTTTCTATTTCTTTCTCCTCTTCTCTCTGTCTGTCTTTGTTTCTCAGTGTATGTTTGTCTCTCTGTCTCTGCCTATCTCTGTCTCTCTATCACATACACACACACACACACACACACACACACACACATCCCTTGGAGTGACAAGGGCTACTACTTCAACCTGCCATGATGTGAAGGGACAACTGGTCAAATTTCCCCACCCAGCAGCATGTGTCCAAGAGTATTTGGTGCCTCTATGTTTTGTGTTACTCCTTTACTAATCTTAGTTAAATAATTACTCTAAGATACATGTGCCCAAACCTTGTGAGTTCAGGAGATGCAGAGGTCTTATTAGAATCAGGAGGTGATTGAGCAGCCACCTTAAAAGGGATGTTCTCAGGCAGAGACTTTGAGAGCATTGAAAGGTAGGAAAAGATTGTAGGACAGCAGCTAAGAAGCCTAGATTAGCAGCAACTGAGCCAGTAAGAAGCCAGTCTCCCGATTTGTAGTTCAGGGGAAGAGGGGGGAGGTGAGAGGGAGTGAATGAACCTTACACTCATCAAAATTGGCTCAGAGAGAGGATAATATACACACTCAATTGAGTATAGAAATCTATCTTACCTACCCTACAGGAAAGTAGGAGGGGAAGGAGATTAGAGAAGGGCCTGGGAGAGGGAGGGTTGATAGAAGAGAAGACAAATTGGGGGAGGGGATATTCAGAAGTAAAACACTTTTGAGGAGGGACAGGGTGAAAGGAGAGAGAAAATAGAATAAACAGGGGCAAGGGGAATAGGATGGAGAGAAATACAGTTAGCAGTAGTAACTGTGCAAAAAAATAATGAAGCAAGTTTCTCTGATAAAGGCCTCATTTCTCAAACACATAGAGAACTCAGTCAAATTTATAAAAATCAGAGCCATTCCCCTATTGATAAATGATAAAAAAATATGATCAGTTTTCAGAGGAAGTAATCAAAGCTTTCTATAGCCATATGAAAAGATACTCTAATTCACTACTGATTGGAAAAATGTAAATTAAAACAATTCCGAGGTACTACCTCATACCTATTGGCTAATAGGACAGAAAAGGTAAATGAAAAATGTTGGAGGGAACACGGGGAAAATGAGACCAATGCACTGTTGGTGGAGTTGTGAATTGATTCAACCATTCTGAAGAGTAATTTGGAACTATGCCCAAAGGGCTATAAACGTACATAACCTTTGACCCAGCAATACCACTACTAGGTCTGTATCCCAAAAGAGATAAAAAAACAAAATAAAAAGGAAAAGGACTTGCATGCACAAAAATATTTATAGTAGCTCTTTTCTGGGGGTAAAGAATTAGAAGTTGAGGGGATGCCCATCAAGTGGGGAATGGCTGAACAAATTGTGGTGTGTGATTATGATGGAATACTACAGGATGTTCCTAAAGTCTGGACACATAGGCAATTGATGGCAACATGGAGTTATTGCATCAAGTTCACGTGAATCTTGCAAAGCGCATCAACCTTTGCATCACAAATGATGGAAGTTACTTCTGGGGTTGTATCCCAAGGAGATCACATGGGTGGGAGGGGGACCCATATGTACAAAGATATTTGTAGCAGCTCTTTTTGTAGTAGCTGAGAGTTGGAGGTCAGGGGGATGCCCATCAATTGGGGAATGGCTGAACAGGTTGTGGTGTATGGAAGTGATGGAATGCTGTTGTGCTGTGGGAAATGGGGATGATATGGACTTTATGACAGCCTAGAAAAACCTACACAATGTGGTGCTGAGTGAGCAGAGCAGAACCGGGAGGGCGTTGTACACAACCACAGATACATGGATTCTGTGAGGACTGACCCTGATGGACTTCGCTCCTCTCAGCAACGCAGGGTGCAGGGACAACTCCAGAGGACTCACATTGGAGAATGCTATCTACATCCAGAGAAAGAATTGTGGAGTATGAATTCAGATTGAGGCACACTTTATGGTTGCCTTTTTTCCCCTTTTTTTCTCTTTTGTTTTTGTTTTGGTTTTTTTTTTTAGTTCTGTTTCTTCTTTCTCATGGTTCATTCCATTGGTTGTGGTTCTTCTTCACAACTTGACTGGTGTGTGGGTGAGTTCAATGTGAGGTTATACAAGACGGATATATCGGATTCCATGCTGTCCTGGGGACGGAGAGGGGGAGTGGGGGAAGAAAATCTGGAACTCAGGATTATGTAGAGCTGAGTGTTGTAAACTAAAAATAAAAGAAAATTAAAAAAAAACAAATTATAGAAATCATATTGAAGATGTTATTTGCTAATATTCCAATCAAATAATTTTCATTCATTTCATTTCTTGAAAATATGCATTTTTGCCTATGTGTCCAGACTTTAGAAACACACTGTATTGTACTATAAGAAATGATGAGCAGGATGCTCTCAGAAACTCCCGGAAAGACTTGCACGGGCTGATACAAAGCGAAATGTACTATGTACAAAGTAGCAGAAATATTGTAAGATGATCAGCTAGATGACTTAGCTGTTCTCAGCAATACAGCGATCCAAGACAATTCTGAAGGATAGGATGGAAAATGCTGTCTATTCCCAGAGAAAGGACTGTTGGTGGCTGAATACAGATGGAAGCATATTTTTTTTAACTTTCTTTATTTTTCTTGTTTTTTTTTTCTTGTCTATGTTTTCTTTCACAGCACGACTATATTATGAAAAAAGAAGCCAATCTCCCTATTACTTACATCCTACTAAGAAGCCAATTCTGCAAACATAATCACCCAGAGAGAGTTGGTTATTGATTATTCAGTTAAGTGTAGGGATCAGAGACATAAATATCTACTGCTATAGATGGTCATTGGTTCCTAGGCTTAGAGCTGGAAGGGATTTCAGTACTGATTGAGTCTAACACTCTCATTTTACAGATATGAAAACTGAGACCCAGGGATGGGAGATGACTTGGTCAAGGGTCAGTATGCTATTAAGTGGACGAGCTAGAATTTGAACACAGGTAACTCTATCAGAGCACAACAGTGTGATAAACTAATAATGTAGGTAGGGGGCTTCTGGCCTATGAATACTATTATAAAATCCCATTTAATTAATTAGTTCATCTCAAGCCCAAGTAATTACTTTAAAGTCATGGGATAATCAATGGAGCCCCACCTTATACAATCATTATCCCTTCCTTCCTTGGAAACCTTAGTGACTTCTGAGTAGCGAATGGTTAGAAAAAGAAATGGGGAAATGGATTGTCAAAGAGCAGTGTATTGGAAAGAATAAGGAGACCTGCATGGACTCTTGACCCTGATACTCTCGTGTGACCCTAGACAAGTCAACAACCTCTCTGAGTCCTACTTCTCCATTTGTAAAATGAATACGGTAACATTCACACTGGCTTACCCAACAAATGTACTCTAAGTAAAACATTGTGTAAATAATAAAGCCCTAGGTTGCTTAGTGGTTAGAGTGCTGGGCCCCAAGTCAGCAAGATCTGAGTTCAAATCTGGCCTCAGAAACTTCTTAGCTCTGTGATCCTGGGCAAGTCACTTACCCCTGTTTGCCTCAGTTTCCTCATATGTAAAATGAGATGGAGAAGGAAATGGCAAACCACCTCAGTATCTTTGCAAAGAAAACCCTAAATGGGGTCATAAAGAGTCAGACATAACTGAACAACAACAAAATATAAATATGAGTTATTATCTCTAGGCCTTATCTCCACTTAAAGGTCATCTCCTTGCTTCTTGGTAACTTGGTTATACATGTCAAAACAGGGAATTGATTTTGCGCGCTAAGGTTTACCTTCCCTCTCTGCTGTGAAATGAGCATTCTACTGACAGAACTGTGAGCCCCAAACATAGAGCCAGTTCATAAGTTGCATAAGAAATATGGTCTTCTTATTCTTGGTTTTATTTTTTTTCTTTAAGCAAAAAAAATAGTGTTCAGTAATGTAACCAATCCACTTTATCTACCAGACTTGACATGAAATGACCTTCGGTCACTCCCCCAAACCAAATCCACCACTGAAAAGAATTGAAAGGATTCACCCAGGTTCTGAAGGCAGCTCTCTGAGAGCAGCTCCAGACTCATCTTGCTCAATAGCAGTATATTGAAATAAGTGCATAGTGTAGGGTAGTAAATCATATTGCACTGAGTGAGGGGAACTCTATGCCATAATACCACATGGGGAAATTACCTTTTACTTCTCTGGGCCTCAGTTTCTTTATCTCCAAAATGAGGGGATTGGACTAGATAATTTTTAGGGACTAGAGGTCCCTTCCTGTTCTGTTCTATGATTCCGTAATTCGACATTCCCAAGGTAACTATACAGAAGGGAATAATACCCATTTGGGCATATAAATTCTGGTTTGTTTATAGAAAATAAATTTGTTTTGTTACCTTATAGTCATATCAAACAGTGGTCTTTTTTTTTCTTTTGGACTTGCACATGGAAGTGAAGAACTTTTTTCTGCCAATAGAAATCAGAAAGTCCTCTGCAATTTATAATCTTAAGAGAGTTGCCTAAGGGCCCTGAGAGATGAAGTGAGTTGGTTAGGGTCCCACAGCCAGCATGTGTCTAAAGCAGGACTTGAATCCAGGTCTTCTAGACTCTCAGGCCAGCTTTTTGCTCACTAGACCACACTTCTTAATATTGCTTATTCTGTTTTCAGGGGGCCATCACCAGTCAATATAGTTGACCATAGTGGCCTATGTCTTGCCACTGGACTTGGATGACTCTGGAGAAGATAATGCACAGGTCTGACTCACTTAAATCTAATTCACTCAAAAGTCAAGACATCACCCTCCTGATGTCATTGGTCCTCTTTGAGAAAGAAAGATAAACAACAATATTCTTTTTTTTCATGAATCACACTGCATTCTGTTCTTATGACAAAATACGCAGGATCTTTGAGAAAGAAACTTGGACTTGGTGGCTTTGATTTTGGTCCTAGAGCTGTCCCTAATTAGCTAGTGACCCCAGATAAGCAACTTCCTTGCCCTGAAAAATAAAGGGTTGGAATGGATGATCTCCAAGGTCCTTCCCAGCTCTAACATTCTATGAGTTTAAGATCCATGCAGAAGTCCTTAAACCTTGAAACACTATTAAAATGATGTAGCTGCTAATCCTCTCAAAATACAATGAAATATTGAAAAATCATTTCTACCCTTCATACCTGTGACCACATTTTTGGGGGGGCAGGGGAGGTCCAGTGGATCAGACAACTGGAATAGTCAAAAGAGTCCAGGATTATTTAGAATCAGGGGACCAGGATTCAAATACTGATTCTGTCACTGACTATTCCGACCGAAGTGAAGAACTCATTTTTGAGACTCATTTTCCTCATTTCTATAAGCAATCAACAAACCAATAAACATTAATTGCTTATTATGTGTTAGGTGCTGAGGATACTAAGAAAGAAAAAAATCCCCAGACTCTTATGCTGAGGAAGCTTACATGCTAATGAAAGATTTGGACTACATGACATCTGAAGTCCATTATAACTCTACATCTATTATACTGTGATCCTTCAATGCTAGGTAGATGATGGTATCCAGAACTTTTGATACATGGCTAAAACATGAAACGTCTCACCATCCCACAGCTCTGACTTGCAAGGCTGGCTGTTGCCAGCAGATGGCATGAGATGCATTATATATAGAGGGTACTCAGAGGGCTGCGAGCCCAAAGGGACTGTGGGTGTTACTTTCAGCAATTTCCAGGAAACACATCAACAGAGATTTCTTACAAACACTTCTATAACAACTAACTCCTTTATAATAGTTGTTTTTTAGACATCTTCCCTTTTTCTTATTCCTTTACAGAATTGTTATCAGAGCCTTTGAAAACTATTGTTGACGTATCTGTAACTTCTTATGCAAAATCCTATTGCCCTGGGAAACTCCTAGAAGTGTCTACACCATCTTTTCCTAAATATTACAATAGTTAGATACACTTTGTAGACTAAAAAAAAGACCCAGGAAATTTAAAAAGGAAACAGAAGCCAATAGCAACACACCTCTTAGAGGAGATTTTGGTGCTCCAAAGGTAACCAAGAGATTAGCCTGGTTCCTGGGGGGTTTTCCTTTGGGAATAGGAACTGAGAAATTCCAAATGTGAGGAATGTAGTGTGTGTGTGTGGGGGGGGGGGTACCAATTAAAAACATTAAAGGGAGGAAATTGCAAAGTCAGGAGGTCATCTGGATTCTTATTGCTGGCTTTGATTTTGAATCAACATATAACCTTGGGCAAGTCACTTCAGGCAGTCAGTCAATAAACATTTCTCAAGTGCCTACTTTATGCTAGGCACTGTACAAAGAGAGGCAAAAGACGATTCTAGCCCTCAAGGAGCTCACAGTCTAATGGAGACAACAAGCAAACAAACATATATAAAGCATATACAGGATAAATAGAAAATAATTAAGAGAGGAAAGGCACTAGAATTAAAAAGTGTTGGAAAAGGTTTCTGGTAGGAGATGGGATTTTACTTGGTACAAAGCCAGGGAAGCCAGTATGTAGAGATAATGAGGAAAAACATTTTAGGCATGGGGGATAGTCAGAAAAGATGCCTGGAGCTAAGAAATAGAGAGTCTTGTCCATTGAACAGCAGCAAGGCCAGTGTCATTTGATGGGAGAGTGTATGTCAGGAAGTAGGGTATAAGAAATTTGGAAAGGTAGAAGGCTAGGCTATGAAGGACGTTAACAAACAAGAGATTTTATATTTGATACTGGAGGCAAGAGGAAGCTGCAAGAGTTTATTGAGTAGAGAGTTGACTTGGTCAGACTTCTGCTCTAGCAAAATCACTTTGGTGGCTAAGTGAAGGATGAATTGGAGTGGGGGAAGACCCAAAGTAGGCAGACCCACCAACAGGCTATTGCAGTAGTTTAAGAGTGAGGTTATGAGGGCATCATGTCAAAGGAGAGAGAAGGTCATATTGCAAAGATGTAGTAAAGAAGAAATTGACAGGCAACAGATTGGATATTGGTCAGGCAGTGAGATACAGGGATAAATTGAGGATGACAGGTTGTGAACCTGAGGGACTGAGATGTGGTGTTGCTTTCTACAGTAACAGAGAAGGTAGGGGACCTGATCCTGGGTCTGTTTCCTCATTTCTTTAGAAATGGAAGTATGTGTTAGAAGATACTTATGCCAATATATTTTCTAGCACAAGATTTTATACTTCATGTTATTCTTGGTGAATAGGGACAGGCAAATAAGGTGCTTGTTTCTGCCTAAAAAGTCTTTAAGAAAAGTAAGGAGGTAGAAAAAAATGCAAATTGAATCAGTTACAAGCATTTATTAAGCACTTTCTATGTGCCAGGTACTATGCTAAACACTGAAAACAGATATTTGAAAAAAAGAAAATACACAGCCCCTGCCTTCTAATAGATAGGAGGGAGGGAGCTTGGGAATCATAGTCTAACATAATTCCCATACCCTGAGTCACTCACACAGGCAATAGAGAACATCTAACAGAGCACTAGATGGAGTCATGGGAAGCCTACTACTAAATAGCTATGTGTCCTGGGGTAATTTCCTTCACCTGTCTGAACTTCTGTCTCTTCATCTTAAAAAAAAAAAGAATAATTTCTTCTCAGATCATCATGAGATTGATGTGAAGTGCCAGTCATTTTTGCCCAGCGCTTTAAAAATGCATATGTAAGGTACCAGCATTATGAATAATTTGCTGTGCAAATATCAAGCATAATGGTTATAGTCAACAAACAATATAATTATTAATATCTACGGCAGCTCTTGGCTGAAAGCTTTAAAAAGCTGAAAGTTTAAAATATGATTATGTTCATATTGCTCACATGCCCTATCTTTATATGATAAGTTTAGTTGGCTATAGAGACATCTTTCCTAGCCTTCCCCTAGTGAAGTGCTAATTAGACATTTTAGTTGAACATTTCTGAAGATGAACAAAGCAAACAGAATATCAGATCTTTCAACTCTGATGATTGGTCATTTCCAGACTCTCCTGCATCTTCCTTGTTCTGATGAGTATAGATAGTATGGCTCCTGTATGGATGAAGCTAGAGAATCCTGTGGCTAAAGGGAATCCTGGCTTCAGAGGGAAACGGTGTGTCCCAAGAAAGCACACCCAGAAGTCTCTACCAGGCCAAGTGTTGAGTGGGGGTGTCTATGGAATTCTGAATCCTACTGGCCTGGCCCTGATTAATGATAAGGAGTCAACTGGCCTTCTCAGTGGACCTCAATTACACCTGCTACCTTACCTCCATCAAAAAGTCTTAATTGAGAATAAACTTACAAAGAGGTGAACTGAGCAGTACAGGTGTCCCTGGGATGGACACCCCCATTGCAGCCTGATAAATAAATCTTGGATCATAAATCTACTCTCCAAATTACCTTTCCATCTTTAGAAGGCCAGGCAGGATGCAAGCAAGGAGACTCCTGTCTCCCAAAGAGCACTGGAAATGTACATTACATAAGCTATTTATTTCAAGTGTTGTGGATTTCGCCCCCACTGTGTTATTCTAGACTGAGATCGTAAATCACATTAACTTCACATCTGAACTTTCCATACACTCAGAGTGAGAATGAGAAATCTTGATTTTGGAAAAGCTTTCCAAGTCCCTCAAGAACATCCGCCTGTGCGTGGGTAGTGAGGTCGCTGTATGTGTATGTGTGTGGAGGGGGTAGGTGTGGGCTGGAATTGGGTGGGAGGGGGGAACTTTCATTTCAAAGCTGCTTGAAACAGCCCATTGCAATCCGAATATTCAGATCTGTCAGCAACCCAAAGGGGAGCTTTTAAAAACAGGGGATATTTTAGAGGATTTCAAAGACAGCTCTCCCTTTCTAGAAATGTAAGCCATTTCTGTGGTGGACATATATTTGTTTATATTGTATACACTTACTTCCATTTGCTGATTTTTAGCTAGTTTGTGTATTGCTTCAAATATTTAAGCCAACCAACCTCCATTTTAGCTATTTAATTTTGTTAAACTTAGTGCTACATACCAGCTACCAAATACCTTGCTTGAATTACATTGATGCAATGGAGACGAATTTATCGTGGAAATCGGAATATTAGGTTTCTCTGTCATCTTGCTCATTTGGGGAGGGGGGAGGGCTGGAGGGAAAGAGACATAGATTGCTCTGTTGTTATGAACATATTTTCTCTATTTGTTGGAAAGCAATTTTTTTTTTTTAATATTCAAAGTCCCCGGCCATTCCCTCAAGTGTTCCCGTCCAGCTCTTTAGAGGACAAAGAGGATTTTCAGCTTTGGAACTGTGTAAAGACTGTAAACCGGGGCCTTTAGTTAGAGATTACAAATTCAGTTAAAAAAACCACTTTTTTTTTAAAAGAAAAGGGTGGACTCAAACCTTCTAAGCAAATACACATGAAATATTTAAATGATTTTCGGAGGAAATGTTTGTTTTAAAAATATGCTTTTATTTCGGCTATGAAATCTTAGAGGGGCTTTGTATCTCTAAACAAAAATTGGTCATCGAGGATCTAGATTCGACACAAAAAACGTACCATTGCACAAATAAGAAGGAAACCGCTTAAAATAAAGCTTTCTTGCAAGTTAGGTAATAAAGAAGGAAAGATCAAAAAAAAAATTTAAAGATGCAATTACAAATCTTACATTAGACCCCCATCCTATTTTAAAAGTTTTAAAAGTTATTATGATGAAAAGCCTCTTTCAAAAATGATTTAATGATCATTGAACAAGTAATTGATGTAATGATCAGTTACATTTAGAATAAAGGGATGACTTTCCTTCTCTCTCTGAAATAGATTTTACCGCAATAAACTAAAGGACAAAGTCTCCATGCATTTGAGATTTTGCTTTTTCAGTGTCGAAGCGGTGAATTCAATTCCCAAATTTGGGGTGGGTGGGGAGGGGTTCACGTATACTGCACGAGCTCATCTTTAAAATTGAACTGGGGAGATGGGCGAATTCTGCTGTGGAAACCAGCTCTAGGTTCAGATCTACTTAATTACGGGGGTTTGTAATCTCAAAACCCCGGGCAGCAACTCTCATTTTCCGCTGCTCCGGAGGGAAGCGTTACAGCCTTTCCACTCCCATACCCCGAGTGCCCCAACGCTGGCATCCAAAGACAGTCAGTTTCCTTGATTCCACCTTTCCCTACCTGTTGTTTCTGCGCGTTACATGCTCCGACAAATTGCACAGAGAGGGAACTAACGTAAAGAGTTCTTCTCTCTTACAAATCTAGTCGAAACGCGGCAAAATGCGCGTCTCACTGGGGAACCTCGTTCTAGTCGCCCAGCATGCTCTGTTCACTGTCTGCCCAGGTCTCCGCTGATTGTAAAAGTTCAACGGGAAGGCCCCCTTTTTAGGGCTGCTAAACTGGAAGGCAGTTTAGTAGGAATTTGCGGGCCATGGAGCCTGAGAGCGCGTGATGGGGCCCCAAATTCAGTAGGGTACCTCCGACCGAAAGCCGCGAGCAGGCTGGGATTAACCCAGCAGGGGAAGGGGGTTCCGAGGGTAGGTGGTTCGATCTGGGAGAGTTTGGCGCGAGGGAAGCAGCCTGCCCGAGGCTGCTGGAGCACGATTCTCCAAGGTGGCAAAACACCCAGACTGTCTGAACTTCCAGGTGTCCGCCCCCAAATCGGCTGAATGAATGTGTAAATAAGAACGTAACTTCACTCAAGCGTCGCTCACTGAGACGGAATTACTCAAACCTGGGCTAGTCCTTTCACCTCGGGGGAAAGGAAGAGATGTTGGGGAGGGAGGTTGTATGTGATGTCACGCTTTCCACGGGTCCTTACCACTTTGAGGGTTTCCTGAATATGAAGTGCCCATGGAATGGAAGGTAGGGGAGTAGAGGTGGGGAAGAGTTGTGGGACCTATTTTCCCACTGGCCGTGTGCCCTGCAGCCCTTGGAGAGTTGCGGGGCGCGGTGGGGGTGGGGAGGCGGAGAGGGAAGATCTTGCAGGTCAAGGCCAATTGTAAACAGCTGCCGATTACGTAAGACGTAGAATTGGGGTCGGGCCTCTGGAAGATTCCTGTCCTCCTTTCCCTCCCAAAGTTACCTGCCCTGTCTGTATCCCCTAGACCGGATCTTGGGTAAGATAAGTCCCGAGACCACCCTCAGTGAGGGTGGGAGCAGGGCAGTTTTTCGAGCCCCAGGGACAACAGGAATTAAGAATTAAGGTCTCCACTGATAATTATCTGAATGCTTCAGCTGAAAGTTGAGTTCTCTGAGTGTGGAGTTAACTCGAACAATTTAGAAGGTCACCTCCGTCCATACCCCCGATGTCTTTACCAGGGAAGACGTAACATGTGTCTCTTTGAATATGGGGGTAGGATAGGGGAAGGAGACGCGCAGAGACTTTGAGGAAACAGTGCCTGCTGAGCCTCAGAGAAAATTGAACTAAGGGATGGATGAGTCATTCCAGAGTTATTGATTCAAAGCCCAAGTCTAAGAGAACTCTTGTCAACTTTTGGGCCCAGCCTGGCGGGCTCAGTGCTCTATCACTGCTGAACGACTTGAGCAAAAAAAAAAAAAAAAAAAAAAAGGACATTTTCCAAATAGTTCTTGGTATTAACAATCGCGTACTATCCCCCTACACCGTCCGGTTCCCGACTGTCACCTCGGGTTCCTTGATGAGATCTGGCACTGAGCCTGAGGTCTGTGAGGTTGGTGGACAGGACTTGGCCTGAGGTAAGAGGCACACTGGACCACGAAATTCCTCTCTAAGGTCTCCTACCTGCTGTTCCTCACTCGACCCGGATCCTGGGCACTGAAGGGACCCTACCCCGCCAGTCACAATGTGCCTGGGTAACTGGGTTCTTTCGCGCCGCCTCATATTTTGTTGTTATTGTTGTTTGTATGGGGGCAGAGAATTGTAGATTTAAGCCCCCTTTTTTTAACTCCCTGGACCTCATAAACTGTAGAGTATTTCCCAAAGACCATGAGTGTCACTTTCTGTTCTTTGCGATCATTCCTACTGGGGGTCGGGACTGCAAGATTTCTCCCAGATTTCTACGATCCGTGGCCACTTGGCTCTCCTCCTCCTCCTCAGCGTGCGCGAGCTAGCCTTCAGGCCGACCAGAAATTGGAGCCTTGGATTTCCGCAGCACACACTTCTGTGCTTTGGGCGCTGTGTCTACACAGGTAGACACAGGCTGCTAGGCAGAAAATTTTGTCGCTGCCCCAGCTCTCTGAGACGCAGTGGCCAGGGGCGAAATTTGGGCTGTAATTAACGGGGCAGTCATTTGCTCTCTGAATTTCTCTGAGCCAGTGGAGACGCCCCTAGCTCCTCGGAGCTGCGAAGCTCGCTACGGGGCGATGGAGGGGGGCGTGAGGGTGGAATTGATTGTCCTAGCTCCTACCGACCGCAGAACTAAGGCCTCCCTTTGTTGCTGGACTTAGAGGGAATTTGGGTGCGTACTTTTCTCCTGTTCACGGTGCCGGGTTCGTAAGGGATTGGAACTGGGAGAGGGGAGCTCCAGGACTGAGCGCGAACAGAGAGGGGACTGTGGGGAACTCTCCAAGAGGGCCTGTGTAACTCCTGAGAAGGAAGTCCAAGAAGCAGAGACTGCGCTAGATTTGAATGGGAAGCTCGGCTCCAGGCTAGCGTTCAGGGAGAGGCTGCAGAATCGGGCTGAGCTATAGTCGTTTGAGACTCCTGCATCAGAGATGGTGATACCCTTGCCCTGAGCTCTCTGCTTGGAAAGGAAACTGGCAGCTCTGGCCAATGGGAGAGGGAAAGAAAAGGACAATTATTCGAGTCCCAGGGCTGTAAGTTTGAGGAAATAATCAATTAACAAGCGTTTACTAAAGACCTACTATATGCCTCGCTCTATACTAGGTAATGGTGTTAGAAAAAAAAAAAAGCCCCTTCCCTCTAGCGGCTTACACCCACGGGGGTGGGGGTGGGGGAAGTGGAGGAAACCAGCACGTACATGAAGAGATATCTACAAGATATACGAAATAAATACAGGATCATTTTAAGAGGGTGGGATAGGAGAGCACCAGCAGATGGGGCAGTTTCTCTGATCAGTCTTACCTCGGGCTGGGAGTGGAGAGGCCGGTGATTTGGTAGCTTGGTTGGAGGCAGCGAGAATCTGCCTTAAGCATTCCCGAGACCAGGAAAGTACCTCTCGATTTTCACCCATCCCTAAAAACCTGCGGTCCAGTTGGTGTTGGGAGGGTATGGTCTTGTGAACATTCTTTGCAGGGAGCTAGGTGGATTTAGACCAAGGTTGCCCAGGGTAAGCTCGGAGGGATCCAAATCCCCAGTTTTATTCAAAGCAAGGAGTCTTGGAGACGCTGGGAGTCCTAAATTCATTCACAGAGGAGGAAATTGAGACCCAAGGAGTGGAAGCATCTTGATCAACATTACACCTCTAAGTAGCAGTGCGGTATTTGAACCCAGGTCTTTTGACTTTAAATCCTGGGATCCTTCCCTAAACTTGTAAACGAAATAGATGAACACCTTGGTGATGATATGGAAGCTGCCTTTATTTTCTCAACTCTGTTATTTCAATCCCCCTCCCCAATGCTGAAAATGAGTCGATGAGGATCACACACTACACTCGAGGTACTGACCGGGTACCGCTTTTTGGGTGTAGTTAATTTTTCGTTTTTAGCCTCCTACTTCTTAACACTTACTCCTCCCTCTACCCCCAGTCTCACCCTGCAGACTGTAAACTCTTGGAAGATAGAGCCAGATCTAACGGTTGTTTCTCTACCAAGATTAGCCTACTTGTGCTGCAGGGCTGGCCGTAGGTGCTACTTCATCCTCAAACGTTATATAAGATATGGTTGAGGCTGATCGAATGCAAAACCCTGAATACACTTCCTCCACCTTTCTAAACCTCACCAACTTGCTGCGGAATGGCCTCTCTGTGGGTCGGACAGATTTCCCCCCACTCCCACCCTCGCTTGTTTATAAGGCCTCAATCACCTGCTCTTTGGGGATAGAAAAGGGCTTTGGAATGATCTCGGTAATTAGTGAAGTCAAACGCTGGTACTCACCTAAATAATTTGGATATTTGCCCAACTGCCAACTTTATGCTGGGCAGGGAGTCTCTACCTGGAGGGTCACTGAACAATACTAATCACATAACAAGAACGAACAGAAAATTGTTGATTGAATAGGCTATTAACTGGGAGGACCTCTATTCGGGATTATTAGGTGGCTGTCTTGGGCAGTTAGAGTACCAGGAGTCTGATAAGCAGATCTGAGAGAGATTGTTCCCTGACACTGAATCAGTGATATTATTGGGGTGCCTCAGTCCCTATTGTTCTTCCCATCCCTCCAGATAATTTCATTCAACAATTGCTCCTCCTCATTCCCCCAGCCACCCCCCTCTCACTAAATTTATCCTATCAACAGAGATTTCTGTCCTTTTCCAATCTGAGGGATAGAGTAGAGGGTTTCTGGTTTCTCAGAATGTCTCCCAGACATGGCGGGGGTAGACCCAGACTCATTTTAGTGACCTGGCCTGGGACAGAGGATTCTGAACTCTTCTGTTCCAAGTCCTCTCTCTGAGACTTTGAGAGCTGAACCACCCAAGAGAAAACAGTTCTGCTCCCCTCCCTCCAGTTGGCCCACATCGATATTATCCCAGGAAAACTCTGTGATCCCTGGGTTATTGAGCCCCAGAGTCCTAACCTGCTCTGATTCTTCCCTGTGGAGGAGGAAGACATACATAGCAGGCTGACTTATCTTTCATTCATTGAAGGCACCAAGTAGGCCTGACAACTGAAACCCTGTGAGGACTATGTTAGTATTTTGTTCTTTACTCTCAGGAGACAGGGGCCTCCTTTCTCCCCAACAACCCAATATAAATGGCAGCTACACCCTACCCCCACCACCACTTCAGGCACAAGTATGCCTCTGACACACTTCAAGGTTCCTAATCAGTTCAGGTCCCAACTTATCTCCTTTTTCCACCCTTCTCAGAACTTGATGGAAAAGGAGGATGAAGCTAGGATGTGTGTGTGTGTGTGTGTGTGTGTGTGTGTGTGTGTGTGTTTGTGTGTGTGTATGTGAGAGAGACTGAGACAGAGACAGAGAGAGACAGAGACAGACAGAGAGACAGAAACAGAGAGAGGCAGGCATAGCCCTGGCCTCCCCAGCTGGTTGGATGTCCCCATCTTATTTCCCTAGGCCCCCCCTCGGTGTCCCTCTCCCCCACATATCCTCCCTTTTTTCCTTTCCCCTGATTTTCTTTCTAGAAATCCCAGGACTGAACCCATCCTAGATGAAGTCACCCATCTGGGCTGCGGTAGGCATGTTGGATTGTCTTACCACCCACTTTGCACCATTAGTCCCTTATAGGAAAACTCCACCTCATTACTTGGCCCTCCAGAGTTCTAGGCTTTGAGTTGGAGTGCAGGGTCTTGTGGTTAGCACCTTGGACTTCAGTCTCTAATTAGGGGACAGAGAACTTACATTGGGAACTGGAGTCGCCCTTGCCCTGGTAGGTCAGACACAGCATTACCTCTCTCTGCTCTGCCCCCAAGTAGCCCAGCATGCCTGGTGGTACCTAACCAGCCTCTCTCCTTGATGACTGTAGTACCCAGGGGACAGGGCCAGTTACTTCATAGCCTCTGTAATCATCTTCTTAACCATCGGGCCTAAACAGGGGCTTTAGGAAATGCTGGAGAGGTTAATGCAACCTCCTCTGGCTTGGAGGGCCTAGGATGGTAGCTCCCCCTTGGGGCAAGGCTACTGAGTACAGGGTAAGGAGCAAGAGCTAGGGCCAGAACCCGTCCCGGATAAACTTCCGAGTCATGAGTGGGTGGCTCAGATCGGTTGCTCCTGCCCGCGGATGCTCAGGACCCGTTTTCGAAGTCCATTAGGAAGGGCTGGGTCTTACTTCCGAGCCCCGGAGTTAGAACAGGAAACTGAATAACCTCTTTGCAAACGGGGTTAAGCAGCCAGACTTTGGGTTTTAAAGGTTAGAGGACGATTGATAACTACAATCCAATGTCTTCGTTAACCGTCCCCGCCCAGCACATTCAGGGAGGGAGCAAAAGTGGTTCGAGGATTAAAGGAGATGAGTGAATTTTGGGGCGGACTGGGCTCTTGGGGACTGTAAACTGAGAATGTCCCCATGCATCTGCAATGGGTTCTCTCACTTTGAGACCAGGCAGAAAGAGGACCTCTATTCTGGCCCCGCTGCTCCTCCCAACGAGGCCTCTCCTTCCCTAGGACCGAGCCGTTAGTCTGGGCTGGGCAGCCGAGGAGGGGTGGGTGGGGGAGTAGAGACTGCTCTCTCTCTCTCTCTCTCTCTCTCTCTATCTCTCTCTCTCTCTCTCTCTCTCTCTCTCTCTCTCTCTCTTCCCCCCCCCCCCCACCTCTTTTCCCTCCCCATTCCTTTCTTCCTCCTCCCCCTTCTACCACCCATCCCCTCTCCGCCCAGCCCCCTTTCCCAGTCTCGGCCCCTGTTCCCCAAGTCTCGGCCGGAGGTGAAGGATATAATAGGCTCCGCTCTGTCCCCTCCCGGGAGGGGCGGAGAAAACCCATCTCGGCGATGACGCGCGGGGGCGCGGGACGCATGAGGCGCTGAGGCTACAGGGCCCCTGCTCAGTCCTCCCCACCAGAGCCCCCCTGGTCGTGCGCCTTTCCCAGGGGGCAGAGTAGGAGGCAGGAGAACCCAAAGCTGAGGCGCTTGCCGGTGGAGGGGCGGAGACAGCAGCCAGCAGAGCAGTGAAGGCGCAGTCAGGGAAGCGGGCCCAAGCAGCCGGGAGAATGAGCGGGCGCCAGCCCTGGCCCCGGAGCAGCCCCCCAGGCACCTCGGCCATCTCTGCCATCTAGGGGCCGAAAGGGCCCCTCCAGGCGGGAGGAGAAAGCGGAGGAGGCCGGTGGGCTGCCAGAAGCCTGGCCGGAGAGCAGGATGCAGCGCCCCATGGAGCTGGGCGCCGCGCACTACTTCCCAGCTGAAGCCTTCCCAGACCACCGCTCCCACCGCTATCGGAGCTTCATGATAGAAGAGATCCTCACTGACCCCCCAGACGCCAAGAGTGCTGCGCCTGCTGCGGCCGGTGAGCTGCTCAAGTTCGGCGTGCAAGCTTTGCTGTCTGCGCGGCCCTTCCACAGCCACCTGGGTACGTGCGGCCAAGCGGTGGGCGAGGCGGGAGGGGAAGGGCAGGGGGCCATCGGCCGGGAAGGGTCACAGTCGCGCTCGGCGCTGGCCAACCGCGCGGGAGACGTGATAACCACCAAGCAGTTTTCCCTGATGCAATCAACCAGCCTTCCAGTCCATCCGTTAGCGGAGTCGTCCAGTCAGTCTGTCAACTTGATTAGGGGGCCGGGAGACCCATTTTAGGCACAAAGGGATATACAAAATAGAGAGCCCTGCCCTTGGGGAGTTGGCAATCCAAAAAGGGCCTGGTCCTGCCTGGCGATCTTGCTAGTTAGAAGGGGGAGGTGCAAGCCCTTTCTGAACCATTCTTCCAGTTTCTTCGGCCCGACTGCTTTGGGCCCAGGATCCGGCGCTTTCTGTTTAGTATTCATCTTGTTGCATTGTTAAGAGTGCTTTGAGCTCTTCAGCAGAGGGGCTTTGTATGAACCAAAGGTAGGGAGAAAAAGGCTACAGGGAACACCCGTAATATCAACTTAGAGACCCACGACCCCTCAAAAAACCCTTCTTCCAGGACCTCAAACCCCTGCTGGGTCCCACCTTTAGATATACTTTTTATGGTGAGACAACTCAATCACCCCCCCCCCCCATGTATAATTTTATGTAACATCTTTTCCTGGTCCTTCATGAGATCCCATGGATTGCTCCCAGAGATGTATGAGAACCTGATGGTACTGAGCCCCAGGCTGCCCCATCTTGCCCCATCTCAGTAGCCCTCAGTGGACCTGGAAGGTCGAAAGGGCAGTTTCTCAGAATCTTTCTTTGACATTCAAGATCCCAGGCTTTCATATTCTGGGTGGCTTTAGGCTGGATCCCATGCGGCCAACGTTTGCCACGTCAAAGGGAGCCAGGAGAGGAACTATTGGTCCCTGAGGGAAGAAAGTGGGTCGACCCTGATCCCCAGTTAGGTTAGTGGAGACCTCATTGATTTGGAAGGGTCTGCAAATGGAGAAAGAAAATAGTTGCCATCCCTAACAATAAGATGGTGAGAGTGAGAAGGTAAGATTCTCTAATATCGAGGCCTACTCTGCTAAATATTGGAACTCTTTTCGTGAAGACATCCAGCCTGTGATGGAGGGGGCAAGAATAGGGTCTGAACTGGACAGGGTATCCGCTCTAAGTTAGTAGCCACTGAATTCCCTATGGGCCTGACCAAAAATTCCAAGCCCTTAGGGCTCAAACCCCAAGCTCTTTGCTTTTGTTTCCTGAAGGAGGCTAACAGCAATGGGTCTTCGAGGAGTCTCAGTCCATCTAGAGGACGTTCTCTTCTTCCTCCTTCTGCTTGGTCCCAAACAAATTTCCCGGGTCTAGTTCATCTTGGGGTGGAAGTCACCTTCCCCACCCCTGTTGGTTTGTATAGTCCTGGGACAGTCAAGGGACTAGCGGTTCCTAAGAGGTTTTTCACCAACAGTATCGACTCTCTTGGGCCTTGGGAAGCTTGCCTTATTTTCTAATGAGATAGTTATGATCAAATGTTATTTGAAACAAGATTAGGTTCAACTTTAATAGTCCATTGTCAATATTAAGTCCTCATGTATTATTTAAAGTTGTGAAAATGACATTTTCTTTGTCTATGTCTTTGTAGCTTTAATATTTTACTTCCTTTTTCCCTTCTTCACTCTTTCTTTTTCACTCTCTTTCCTGTTTCCTTCTCTCTTCACCCTGCTTCTTTTTCTCTCTCCTACCCATCCTATGGGAGCCATGCTGGGACATTTGTAGAACAGGGTTGATTCCTTTTTGTAAAACAAAGGGGGGCGATGTCATTTTGGGATTTTAGGGACTGAAAGCATATTTAAAGCTTTAAATATTGGGGGCAGGGAAGGAACAGAGGAAACTATGGGAGTACCCATTTAGAAAAGATATACTAAACTAAAACCGAGTTTAAAGTGATTTTTTTTTTCAACACGAAGAGAGCAAGGAAGCAGAGGTGAAAAATCCCTCTTTCAAGAGGAAGATTTTTGTTATTCAGCGATCCTCCCTGGCAAAACGGGGGCAATTCCCTGCATGTCTCCTTTTCTGTATAGTACTGGGCAGGCCGGAATCTCCTGAAGTTAACTTCGAGGTTAGCGCTGACAAACATGGAGAATAGTTAGGAGGTGAATTCAACCTGTGGATTATTCGTTGCCAGTCATTAATTTTATTGTAAAATTTCCTTTCAAGTTTAAGAATGCCGAAGCATTTTTGTGTTGGAGCGTCTGGCCAGAGTAACAATTGTTTAACACACACACACACACACACACACACAGACACCCACACACAGACACACAGCAACAGCTTCACAAAGACCCACATATACACGCATTTATATACGCTTAATGTGTAGAAGCACTTGTATACACTTAATGTGTATAGATATTAGTGATCCATGGGCATCTGTGCACACTCCCGAACAGGTGTATATACCTTTATTCATATTTATGTGCATACCCCGTGTTTTCATACAGATTTGAATTTCATCTTTCCAAAGGCTGTTGTAAATATTCTAGCTAAAAAGTGCCATCTTGGAAATGAAGGCAAACTTCGCCTCTTCCTAACTCAGTCACCGATGTTGTTTTCGCTCTGGCTTCTGCTTTTTTCTTGGTTTCCGTTTCCCACGAATTAGAGAAGCTCAGAATCCTGGACTTCGGGATTCTGCCATTTTATGGTCAGAGAAGAAAGAGAGCGGGGAGGGTCTGGAGAAATGTTACGGTAGAAGACGCTGATGGAGCCAGAGAAAGGAACACTTAATTTCGGGGTTCCAGAGCTACTGGGGGAGAGGGATCAGAGAAGATTAGGGAAAGTGCCCCCAGTATTCCGGTTCCCAGGTCTCTCAATGGGAGAGCCGATTAGCAACAGTAGAAGAGGGCTTTAGTGACTCACCCACCGGCACGGATGAGCCAACCTGGCGGTGCCCTAGCTGCGGCCGGAGAATCCTGCGTGGCGGCCGCGGGCCGGCGCTGACTTGTCTCATCTCTTCTTTTCTCTTCTCTCTCCTCTCTGGGTTTCTGTCTCCTGATTTCCCTGGCACCAGCGGTGCTGAAGGCAGAGCAAGCTGCAGTCTTCAAGTTCCCCCTAGCGCCCCTGGGCTGCTCTGGCCTGGGCTCTGCGCTGCTAGCCGCAGGCTCCGGGCTCCAAGGGGGCTCCGCCTCACCTCACCTCCCTTTGGAGCTGCACCTCCGTGGAAAGCTGGAGTCTGGCCCGGCCGAGCCGGGCACCAAGGCCAAGAAGGGGCGGCGGAGCCGGACGGTTTTCACCGAACTGCAACTTATGGGTTTGGAGAAGCGCTTCGAAAAACAGAAGTACCTCTCTACTCCGGACAGGTAGCGTCAAGGGCCTGCGGGGGATGGAGAAGTGGGGTGGAGGAGCTGTGAGGGGGGCTGGGAACTGGGACCGGGAACGCACTTTTCTTTCGTGAGGCTAGCGGGGAGAGACTGCCTCCCCTCGAGGAACTTTCAAGGGTGCAAGAGAAGGAAGCGGGGAACCCAGCCTGAAGGCATCCTCCGCTTTCGCGCTTCCACAGAATAGACCTCGCTGAATCATTGGGCCTGAGCCAGCTGCAGGTGAAGACTTGGTACCAGAACAGGCGGATGAAGTGGAAGAAAATAGTGAGTGTGAGGCCCCAGAATCCCTCGCCACGCCCCCAGTCCTCCCGATCTTTTTCGTGTGTCCCGCAACCTGGTGTCCCGGCAGCGTCCACAGAACTTACCCTGGCCTTGTTACATCGAGAACAACCTGAGTTCTCAGGGGAAAATTGCCTTTCTGCCCAGAGGCTTCAGTATTCTAGTTCAACTTAGTGTCGAAGAGTTCGAACGTAGGGAGCTAGGAAAATAGTCAAATAGCTCCTGGTATCGGGAGGAAAGGGGTTGAGGCAAAGCAAGGACGGGCCCCATCAACGTTTAATCCAGAATAGAATTCCGGCATCTAGGGAGAAGAAGGAAGGTTGGGAGATATTGTCAGAGCAGTGAGACAGCTGCTTGTTACCTCTCCCTCTCCCGAGGCTTCCTGTAGCTTTGCAAGCGCTCGATCTTTCTCTCTGTCATTCTACAGGTGCTACAGGGCGGCGGGCTCGAGTCCCCGACTAAACCTAAGGGGCGCCCCAAGAAGAACTCCATTCCCACCAGCGAACAGCTGACCGAGCAGGAGCGGGCCAAGGAGGCAGAGAAGCAGGCGGAGAACCTGGGCTCACCCTGCGAAGTCAATCAGGAGGAGTGAACTTGGTCACCGGAATTCTTCAGCCCTGCGGCGTAACCGACCGGGTGGATGTTGTTAATGCCTCGACCCTGGGACCTCTCTCCCTTAGACAAACCAAAGACTACCCTCGAGGCCTTTCCTCCCGAGCACCGGATTAGCCTAGAGGACAAATCAAACTTTTCCAGGCCTTATTCGGGCGAGGCAGTTTTGCCACTCTCTTCCACCCTGGGAACAGACCGAGTCTCGGTCGCCTGCTCATTTCTCCGGACTAGAACGATCTTACTTGGAGCAGCAATAAGGATGGAGAGGAGTGTCTGCTGCTGGAAAAAAAAATTGTTTCCTTTCGATGTTTCTGCAAAAACGGTCTTATTGGGAAACCAAGGAAGCCAGAATTAAACAAACGAGGAAAAAAAAAATACGCCACCCACCCAAGAAACAAAGGATTCTTCAAACGAATTTATGATAGAGGAGAAAATTTTTCTGTCTCTGCTGATGGGGTATTTAAGGTTGCGAAACCGCCCTAGCGGGTGGGGGCGAGCGCGCACACTCACGAACACATAAAGTTCACACTCACTCACACTCACGCCCCTCAGGGCTTGGCCACTTCCTGGAAGGACCTCTCCAAGGTATGGGCGGCCTAGAGGTCTCCTTTTGGTTCCGGAGTCCTAGGTTCGTAAGGGGAGCCAGTAGCAGCCCAGAGGTATCGGAGACCAAACCCAACCTAGATGCCTTCTCCAGCGCTCCGCCTTACCCTTCGAAGATAGTGACTTTATTCCAATAAAGTATTTTATGACACACGGGCTGACGTTGGTGCTTCTGCAGCTCCTGCCGTCTCATTTCGGCTGAGGCTGATTTCTCTTCGGCTGTTTTGGGCGCAAGAGGTTTTAGGGGGTAGCAGATTCAACGTAGAGGCTGAAAGGGTGTGGGAATGGGACAGTTTGGTTTCATTTGTAAAGTAACTTATCAAAAGAATAATTTTTGGTGGGGTGGGGAATCTGGATCTTTTGCTCCAAAGCAGGTGTGTCTCAGTGTGGGTGTATGGCTGGTGTCCTGGGAGAGACTTTTCGTATTGTTTATCTGAGTTATCATCCCACTTTTCTATTTTGCTTTGACTTTGGGGTATGGAAAGAGTCTCTAAAAGAGAAAGGCTGAGATTCTCTCCTACTTATCAGCTGCACATCCCACTACAGCTCGGTACCAAAAGGTAAATCTTAGAGCAGTCTCCATAGAACGCCACCTGCCTTGAATAGAGGCAGTTGTACGGAGTCAGAGGTTTTAGCCTCCTAATCCTTGGCGGGGTGGGGAGTAGAACTGCGGGGCGGGAGATCCCTTAAGTCTCGGGATAAAGAGCATTTATTCTTCTGACTAGATTCAGGACTTGAGTATCACTTCTTGGTTTTGTTACCCAGGCTGCTTACACGGGTTTTCCTTTTTTTAATTTCGGGTACCGAAGCTTTGTTTGGACTTGCACTGGTGCCCGCCGGCACCCCGGAAGGGGAAGCTCTCACTGAAAACAATCAGATAATTGGGTATTGAGGCATCGCGATGTGGACCCGCTGCTGACTCTAGACAGGCCAGCTGGGGTGCTGGGTCACAATAGACCTCGCAGGATCTGCCAGCGTGCATAGTATCCCGGGCTTCCAGCTCTCGGTTCCTCTGGCCTCATGGTCAGGTTTCTCGGCTGGCAGCTTTGCGTCGCTTTCTATTTGGTTTGATTACAGAGTGAAAGCCTAACGCGAAATCATTCTCCAGACCTCTGGAGAACTTCGGCAGGAAACTCAGAGTTGCACCTTCCGTGCGGCTGGGAGCGCCATCCCTTGTCAGATCACTGCCCCTGACTCCTACCCGACCTCCCTACCTTTTACCCTCACCCCATACCACACTCCCTGTCCCTTCTGGTTTCTGTTTTTGTCTCGAGCCTCCTGCCCGATTCAGTGCCTTCTACGGTGTGACTAACACCAAGGCCCCAGACTATGATTAGAGTTTGCGGGGTTCCCTTTATCCCGAGGTGTCCTTGCTCCCTCTCCGCCCCTCACCCATTCCTAAGAATACAGGGCAAGGAGAGAGTAAAAGACCAGCTGGTGGGGGTGGTCTTATTCAGGGGTCTCCAAGCCTGGGATTTCACATGTTTAGGGAGCTCCCAATGAGAAAACTCCTTTCACGGCTGCAATCGCTAACTCTTCTATAAATTAGAGGCGTAGAGAGTGCCTACTGAACCCCGAGAAATTTACGGATGTACTCAGGGTGATAAACCCAGTATGTGAGTCAGAGGCAAGATTTGAATTCAGGTCTCCTCGACTTCAAGGCTGACCCTCTGCCTATCACTTCTTACAGCTCCTCAGACAACAGAAAACGAAACAGGAGTGAGACATGAAGGCACTCACAAATGCATTCTTTTCGATGGAACATTTTAACGGAGCTTGGGTGCAATTTTTCTAGACTTCCATTTCATCCTTTGTGAAATCCAGGGATTGGACTAGATGGTTTCAAAGGTCCCTCTCTAAATCTGTGATCCTACAGACTTGATTTCTCAGACTAGTGGCTTTCTAAAAACTGGCCACCTGCGTTCTCTTCTCAGGAGGCTGTTAGTCAAGCCCCCACGGACTAGGCCGATAGTTCAGAATCGGATTGTTGGACCTGGAAAAGACCTTGGAGGTCATTTAATGGCATTCTCTCCTTTTATGGATGAAGAAACTGAGGTCCAGAAGGGCCAAACGAGCAGACATACAGGGGTGGAATTAGCTGAGCTCTTCAGGGTTTATTCCTACCACCGTCAGAGCCTCAGCCCCTTGTTTTGCATCCGTCTTTTGGTTTGGGGCTGGGAGGGAGAGAAAGAAGCAGAGTGAAATTCTAGAACCACTCTATTTTGGTCAGAGCCTGGGGGGGGGGAGCAAGCATCCTTCTTTCCGAGGCCCAGGCCCGGAACTCACCAAGAGTTACACGCCTGCTCGTGTCCTCCCCAGAGTCCCTCGAAACACTAGTGCTGCTGCCTAGGGCACAAACACAGCAGGGGGCAGCATCGCCAGGTCTCCGAATGAGGGAGATGGCCCTGGGTTTTTTTTTTTTTAATCTTCTCTCCGCTCTGCTCCACCCCCCCCCCCCAACAACAACCTCCCTCCAAAAAAAAAAAAACCCAACCTGTAGAGATTTCCTGCTTTCCCACTTCTTTCCGGTCCGGTTCCTGGGCCTGACAATTACTGGGGGGGGGGGGGGGGGCTGCAATGGTCACCCTGGGAAGGGCATTGGGGAAGGTAAAAGGAAAAATCAGTTCCCCCAATTTCTTTCACACTCTTCAGGCTGACGCAACACTTTGAAGCGAAAGATGAAGAAAGGTCAAAAAAAGGCAGCCTGGGAGCCCCAATTCTCAACCACAGTCTATTCGAGTAAAAAGTGGGGGGAGCGGACATGGACAGGGGAAGCAGGTCCAGTCTCTTGAGTTTCAGTTTCTGTAAATACCAGACTTTGCTAAAACAGGGGACTGTGGATCGATAGCATTTAACGAATTGGATATGACTTTTAAATGCGTTGTCTCATTAGCTCTCTTATCCCGCGGGATACAAGAAGGCAGGCACAGCCAGGCTTGGTCGCTGCTGGTAGTAGGACTAAGAAGAACCGAAGAATCGCGCTGAAGTTTAGCCCTTCCTTTCCACTGCCCTGTAGCCTAGAGGCTTCTGCAGAGTGCAGGGGAAAGTTCCCCAGAGAAATACTCCCAGAGGGCAAGAACACAGGTAGCTGCAACAGCCTGGGAGCTCAGAGAAGGAGTTTGGCTGCGGGCCACGCATGGTGGCTTGCGGCCCAGGAGCAAGGTGAGGGGACAAATTCTCCAGGAGCACCGAGCTGAGACGGCTCTCAGTGACGTGAGGGAAGGCGTCTCTTCCGCACCTCCACTCCCTACTGCTGTTTCCCCCAAGTCTGAATCTACGTCTCCGTCGTCCCCCACCTCATTTAGCCTTTCTTCTGAGACCACTGTGCCTCTGTGGTCACCCACATTCCCGGAGAAGGGGACCACAATTTTTGTAGCGGTTGGGGACCCCGTAGCTTCTAGAAGAGAGATGAGGGCCCGGGATGCTAGTGTAGAAAAATGCACGTATATTAAAGACTGTTTGAGCATTAGAGACTAAAGGGACCTTAGAGACAGAGTTTACTCTCTCGTGTTTTTTCATCCGTGCGAAAACTATGGCCCAGATAAGTGACCCTCCTAGGGTTATGCAGTTAGTAGGCACCAATCATGCTGTCTCAGTTTTTTAGCTCGAGCTCTGTATAAGACACCTTCCTTCTAAATCCATTCCCAAAGCGTCTTCCGCTCTTTTCTTTCCGGCTGCTTAGCTGTGGGACCTTCGGGGCGTGTTCAGCAGGAGATGTAGTGGGAGGAGGAGGAAGGGTCACAAGTAGGAACCAAGTTCTGATCTGGCCTTCGCTTCTCTCCCTCTTCCAACCTCTGAAGCATCTTGGGAGAGTCACCTAGGACTTTGAAAAACGGTCGAAAGAGCCCATACTCTCCTCAAGCATCAACCCCCCCCCCCCCCCATCCGTTCCACACACCCTCGGGCGCTGGCCAGTTTCCCGGTAGAGACAATATAATCTCTCTTCTCAGAATCGTCTTCCCTCCTAGAACATTTATTAGCCTCCACTCTAAGATAAGCACCTATGAAAGTTTCTTATGTTGTCCGGACTTCTCTCCTCAAATGCCAAGGGTTTCTGAGAGGAGAGGAAGCAGCTCAGCGCTGGTGCTGCGCGTTCAAGTTTTGAAGTCAGAGGACCTGGCATCTTGGCTGCATCACTTGGTACCTATGTGATCTTGGGCAGGTCACGTCCCCTTTCAGGGCCTCAGTTTCTCCATCTATAAGTTCGAGAGGCTCAGACTAGATGATCTCCAAGATCCTTTTCATAGACTCTACCTCTGTGATCTTATGGTATCTTACTCAAATTGATCTTCTTCCCCTTGCTGCGGGAGGGGAAAACGTATGTTTATGTCAGAGTGCTATAGGAAAACACAGGGTCCAAGCCAGTGGTTATGTGTCCGGCAATCTGAGGACAGGGCTTACGAAGAAGCATTTGCCTATTTGTCTTTTGTAGGTGGGAAGAGAGCTTCGGTGTCCTAGACCCTGTAGCGAGGTGTCTTAAGAGAGAGACTTCTCAATTTGGGTTCAGGCCCTCGCCCAGTTTAGGCAGCATTCCTGCAGCTCGATGAAGGCTTCGTACCTCCCATTCTCCTTCCTGTCTTTTTTTTTTTTTCAAATAGAGCTCAGGGCCAGATTGTGTCTAGACTTGGCAGGAGGCGATAGCCGCCCCAGTAACACCTAGACCCTTAAGTTCAGCGTTTGAATCTACCTAAAGAAAGTAAGCTCTCCTGAGCCCCTACAGACTCCCCTGAGACTACAGACTGCAAGAAGAGATTTTTAGACTTATCTCTGTAGAGTAGAAAACTAAGGCCCAGGAAGGTGAAATAGTTGTAGGGCATTAGGGCAGAACAAGGTTTCAAATCCACTTATGGTGCCCAGCCTCCAACCCCCCAGCTAGAGGAAGGCTCTCCATAGGACGCATTTTTGTACAGTCGTTAAGTAGCCGTATTTGCATTTCCAGTCAAAAGACCATAGAATCATTGATTATGAAGTTGGAAGTGATCCTAGAGGCAATTTAGACCAACTCTCTAATTTTACCGTTGAGAAGCTCAGAGAAATTAAATGACTTGTCCACGGTCACGAAAGATATTACGTTGCACAGCCAGCCCAAGTCACCTAAGTCTAAACGCAGGCTCTTTTCACTACACCTTACCGTCTCTCGTGGGTTGACATCTTGGTTCTGTTATTACTACCTGTGTGACCTTTGGCAAATCATGCCATTTCTGCAGATTCATTTCTTCCTCTGTAAAATGAGGGGTGTGGATTAGGTGGTCTCTAGTGTCCCTTTCAGTGCTAAATCTATGACCACCGCCTTCCAATTTACCAGCAGTTTTAGAGCTGAGTGACTTGAGATCAGGCCGACTAAATCAGAGGAGGGTGGTGTGGACCTTACTGCACAGTTCATTGCACCACGGCACCCCTCCAGTCCGATCCTTTAATCATTGAAGAGGAGATTTAAAAGCCCACTTGGCATCTTGCCCTGGCAGGTGGTCCAGGCAGCCTGGTCTGGGGCTTGCTCCGTCAGACTGCTGGCCTGTCTGCTTCCCCCCCTCCCTGCTTCTACTCTGGGATGAAAGACACGCAGACGCATAGGATTGTTACAAATGTGGGGCTCCATCCAGGATCCCCAGGCTGTCTTGACCTCTGGACCTCTGTTTCTTGTGGGGTCCCAGCTGGAATGTACTGCCTAAATGGAGGAGACAGAGAGCCTGGTCCGAGGAGGAGATAGAAAAGCCATCATTCGGGGATCCGAGAACCTCAGCCTGTGCCTTCCCTCCACCCCACGGCCCCTGCCCTAACCTCCCCAGCAGCGCCCCGGGTCCTAGAGCAGAGATTGTTGTCCAGCCAGGGCTTGAGTCCCGCTGCTCAGGTCACTCCCGTAATGCTCAGAGAATACCTTCCTAACGCGTCTCAGAGCCTAGTCCCACTTAGCCGAGGGATGCTTGAAATCCGACGGCAAGAGCTTGGAGCCGAGAGAGGGAGGTGGAAAGTGGGCCAGGGCCAACCCGATTGAGGCCCAGGAGCCACGGCCGGGCCCCGGGGCTGTAGGCTTTGAAGTGGCCTCCTAGGCCCTTGACAGCCTCGGAAAACCTGTCAGCCCTTAGCTTAAATGTGTTTATTTTAACATGAACATCTATTTTGCAAGCGTCCCGTAGCACAAGACAGAGGCACGTGATCTGAGCCTCAGCGTATTGAGTGTTGCCTAGCCGTTCTTGAAATGTAATGAATTGATAAAAACAATATTTCTTAAAGTAAGCAACATTTCCAGCTAATGCGATCCGTTGCCACGGCGTGTTTAACGGCTACAAAAATCTGCAGCTTAGATTTAATTCAGACCCAGTAATTTGCTTTCTTTTTTTTCATAAGGATGCAATTTTCTGCATGCTTTAAAACATTATATGGGCATTTGACTGACACAACATATGAAATACATTATAGGTACTTAGACAACCAACAAATCTCAGACTCAGGGACGTCGTGCGGGGTAACTAGGGAGGGTGTGTTTTCTTGGGCCCTTTTGATATCAGGAATACGGCACCCGGCTCCGTTTCTGGGAAACAGGCCGGGGCTCCGGGCTCGGGAGTAAATCTGCCTTTTTTGGCTGAGCAAGGCCCGTGGTCCACAGGAAGAGCCCGCAGCATGACGGGCGCTCTAGTTAGCTCAGCGCAATTGTGTTTGGGAGCAATGAGCCAGCTGATGGGCAAAGGCCGAGTGCGTCAATTTTGTACCCAGCAACTGCATCCTGACCAGCGATCTTAATGCGGAGGAAACATAAATATATGCGCAGCAGCTCAGTTCATTGTGAGGATCCCGGGTATGGATTCCCACGAGATTTCGAACAGCGCAGTGGGAAGAGGCCAGGGGTGGGGCAGCTGTGGCGTAACGGACAAAGCACTGGTTTTGGAGTCTCAAAATGTGGGCTCAAATCCCAGCTTTTCCACTTTAACCCCTTGTGTGACCTTGGACAATCAACATTTACTATTAAGCAACTACTATGTGTTGGATACTGTGCTAGTGTCTGAGACACACAGGCATATATGTATGTATGTGTGTATCACACACACACACACACACACACACACACACACACCCCCATACACGACAGTCTCTGCCCTATGGAAACTTACATTGTGTTTGGACAAATCTCCCAGGGCCTCAATGTCCTTTTAAGGAAAATGAAGGGATCAGAAGTTAGCAACTATTAGTATCAATATCACTTCCTTTGTCTGGGCAAAATACTTTATTAATGCAATGGCTTTTTTGGCTGTCATATTCCATTGTTGACTGACTCACACTGAGCTCCTAGTTACTAAAAACCTTTTGTTGTGACCTATGCTACATTTCCACCCTGCCTGCTTATTTATGCAGTAGATTTTTTAAACCCAAATGTAGGACTTTACAAAATTAAATTTCATCATGTTATGTTAGGCTTATCTTATTTTTGGATTCCAACTCTGCCTTCCAATGTATTAGATACTAACCCTTGGTTACGTGTACTTCCTTCCATTTTTCTCCTCTTAGCACATCAGAGAGCTCCCTATGTAGCCACATTTCTCATATATCTTTCCCTTTTTTTCCTCATTAGGGTAATTGTTAATTTTAGCATTAGAATGTCAATTTTGGCAATTTCTTAGCCTCTTGAGCCACCTATACTTTTCAAAACTAAAATAATAGGATCCATAATGAAAAAAGATTGTCTTTTATAAACTTTGGTGAACTAGAAGTTGTGTTGAATTATTCCATTTTCTAAATGATAGAGGGCAAGATCTTTAGTTGGTTTTTTATTCCCTCTTTTCTTTGAGTTGAGGAAGAGGATGTTATATAACTAGCTAAACAATTAGTGGAGTGGAACACTGTCCACTTGCAATCTTGAAGCTTTGTTGATTTAATTTGATTGAGAATGAGTTTGTATTAGCAGCCAGCAACCATTTAGTTTTGAGCCTACTCAGAGAGCTGTAAGAGTCAGTAAGTGTATAGAGATATAGAAGGTAAGTTTTGATGATGGAGACACCCCCACATGAGATTTGGTGTAAGAGTCTTAAGGAAAGAAGGTTTAGAACGGTTAAAGACTCGATTAAGGAGGAGTAAATTTTTTTTTTGCTTTGTGAGAATCCAGTTGAGACTGGGTAACATAAATTTGTGGTGGACCCTGTTGACTCAGTTGGGTGATTTCCTTCAGCTGCAGCAGCATGTGAGTAGGAAGAGAGGAAGAAAATGGGAGAAATAGTACAGGGTTGGGGTTTGGCAAGGTGTGAGCATTGCAGGAGGAGGGGGAAGGGGTTGGAGACCAGAGGACAATGTAGAGTTGAACTGATTATTGGGTTGAGGTTGGTCAGGGAGGAAAGTGAAGTCAGCAGGTATGGCCTGGGAGAATGCTGTGAGATGGAGGGATTAAAGGTAAGAGTGGTGATTAAGACTAGATTTAGGAAGGGTAAAGGTACAGGAAGGGTTGAATAATAGGAGGTTATTATTTGATAAAATCATTTCAGACTTTTTGATTGTTGCGAAGCAGAATACTTGTGGGTGATGGTGAAATCAAAGCTAGCTGAGGGAGGGTTGAGGAGAAGGTCGTGGGAACTGAGAAGATTGTGGAATTGGGAAATGAGGGTGCTTGAGGGGACCCTGACATAAAGCAGGAGCTTGGGTGAAGTTAGTGGAAGACTATGAGCCAGATACGGAACACCTAGAGAAATGAAGAAGAATATCCAGGAAATTCATAGATAACTGCTGCTAAGTTTTTAATTGGATGATGAATTTTAGTGCAGTGAACCTCAAAGGAGAAGTTGCTGAGTGATGATGGAAAATGGAGATTCTGGAAATGGTAGTGGGGTACAAGGAATATTATGATTTCTCTAAGACTAGTATGCTGAGAAAGTGCAGTTAGTGTTGGAGAGAGTAACTAGAGACAGTGTCTTCTGGCGGGGGTGGGATGGGGTGGGGAGAAATGAGGTGCCTGTGAGTTAGAGTAGGTGGAAGAAACCTGAGAAGAGGAGGTTTAAAATGAAGGGAATGAGAATTCCAGAGGGCACTGTAAGCAGAACTGGAGTGGGACATTTGGAGGCATAGGGTTGAGGTGAATGGGGATGAAAGAATGAGAAGTGGGAGGTCAAGAGGGGCATGGCTTATATCTAGGCAGTCTGATGATTCATTGTCATGGGGATTTTGAGAGAAAGAGATAGAAATGAATGGAGTATTAACTGTCTATTAATAATGAAACAAAACTAATCCATCCTCAAGGGGAAAAGATTCTCTTTTGGAAAAGGAGTCCTTTCCTGAGGGACCAAGCCCCAGTTATCCATGGCCTCATAATTGTTCCTCAATTTACTTCTATGAGACACTGGGGGAACATTTTGCAGATGTTTCCCCAGACAGAATGTAAGTTCCTTAAGAATAAGGAGTGCCTCTCTGTCTGTCTCTCTATCTCTCTGTCTCTGTTTCTCTGTCTCTGTCTGTCTCTATCTCTCTCTGCCTCTCTTGGTCTCTTTGTCTGTCTCTCTCTCTCTCTCCCCCCTCCCCCTCTCTCCCTCTCTCCCTCTCTCTCTCTCTCTCTCTCTCTCTCTCTCTCTATCTCTCTCTCTCTCTCCCCACCCCCATCTCTTGTATCTGTATCCTCTACAGCCAGCACAATGCCTGGCACACAGTAGACACTAGCTGCTACTTAACTGATTGATATGAGAATTTCACTCCTGTGATACAGTGCTTTGAAAGGGATTCCTTCACAGAAGCTTTCTGCTCCCCTCGTTGATTATGGCTGAGCTGTCTGTAAAATACAGTTACTCTGGAAAGCCTCTGAGAGTCCAGAAGATTCTTGGGTAGAGTTTTTTCTTTCCTTCTTTATCAAGATCTATTATTCCCCCATATTTCAGTTTTTTGCTATGTTTCTAATTTGAAAAGTGAAAGGAGGTGAGTTGATCTTGAGAAGGAAAGGGGCCATGTCTAGTGTGATTGGTGTCTGGGCTCTAAGTCCCCAGATTTTCAAACCACTTAATCTCCTGGATGTCAGTGACTCTTAATTAACACAGGAATTGACAATATTGCACAAAAGGAAAGGATCCTGGAGACACCTGTATCTCTTCCTTGCCCAGCTTTGTTGAGAGAAATTGCTTTAGAAAACACTGGCAGTTCACCAGACTGTGGCTCCATGAAACCCAGAACAGCCAGTATTTCTGTAGAGTGCCCCCAACCCGGCTCTTTGCTGTCCTTCAATCAGAGCATCTATTTAATAAGGAAGGGCTAAGAAATTAGGGAGAGGCAAGAATTTTTGTAACCTCGAACCTTTCTTATTTGACTTTTAAAATCCTTCTTCAGCTCTTGCAAAAAGGCTTTTTGGACTTGAGACCAGTTCATATTCCCCGTTAAGGTTTTGGATGTGGGTATATTGACAATGTTGTCCTCTCCTGAATTTGTGTTTTGATATTCCCTGTCACCAAAATACTTCTCTATGGTCATTATTTTTCTTTGTTGCTTTTTGCTCATGTTGTTTGCCTTTTTTCTGGCTTTTAAATTTGATCTCTGCTTCCAGGGTTCAGGGGGCACTGTCCCAGACTTCTCTTTTTTTGCAGTGGGGAAGGCAGGGCAATTGGGGTTAAGTGACTTGCCCAAGGTCATACAGCTAACAAGTATGTCAAGTGTCTGAGACCAGATTTGAACTCAGGTCCTCCTGATTCCAGAGCTGGTGCTCTACTCACTGCGCCACCTAGCTGCCCCCCTGTCCCAGACTTCTTGTGCTGGGGGCTCGGGGCCTGGTTACTGGTTTTGTGTGCTGGGGTCTCAGGTGCTGGCAGCTGGAGGTTGTAGTGGTCTGGTAGTTTACCTGGTGCTGAGCTGGAGCCCGTGGTGGTGGCTGGTGTGTGCCTAGTGTTGGTGCTTGCCTGTTCCTCCACCCTGGGCTCAGGATCTCTCACTGGTCCGCTGAGGCAGGGCTTGCTGCTGGCTTGCTGGGATGCCTCTGCTCCTGTACTGGTCCCCTTCAGCCACAGCAAGAAGGACCTTTCCCATTAATCTTCATAGCCTCCTGAGCTAAAAGACTGCTGTCTCTCCGTCTTTCTGCTGGCTCTGCTATTCTAGAATTTTTCCTAGGGCAATGTTCTCTGTGTTTTTCACAGTTTATAAGAGAGGGTGAGAGTGACTTATTGCTTACTCTGCCATCTTGGCTCCTGGAAGTTGAAATGGTCGAATTTTTGTAACCTAAAAAGAAGGTAGGGCGCTAGATTAAACAATCTTCTGAGTTCTCTTCTGATTTTGGCAATCTATGGTTTTATGAGAAGCCAATTGCATCATTGAATCACAAATTTAGAATTGGAAGGGACTTTAGAGAACATTTAGTCCGATCAGTATCTCTTTTTACATATGGAAACTGAAATCCAGCAAAGTAAAGTGATGAATCCAAGGTCACATGGGTAGTAATAGCAGTATCTGAACCCAGGCCCTCCCATTCTTTACATGGTGCAGATGACTGAGAGAACCCTTCTGCAAATAGATATAAGATTTAGAACTAAAAGGGACCTTAGGAATCATCTAGTTTGATCCCTTATCTTATAGATAAGAAAACTGTGTCTCAGAGAGTTGAAATAAATTGCCCAAGGTTATTAGCTAGTAAATGACAGAGCTGAGATGAAAAGAAGGTTTTCTGACTCCAAACTCAGATTTCAGTCCACGGTACCATGCTGGAGTCCTCGCAGCTAGGAAATACCCAATGAAAGTCTGAAGATGAAAACAGAAAATATTCTGGTCAAGAGGTAATAATGTAGTTGTCTTAGAGGATGAATGTGGCTGCACAGGGAACCCACCAACCAACTTAGAGAAGAAAAAAAAAGACATGAAAAGGATAAATAAGAACAGTTAGTAATATAAAACTGTGTCCTGATCCTGTCAGGAATGCTCAAAGTTCAGAATGGGCTGAGGCTCAAAAGGTAAACTAAGGCCAATGCAAAAGATTTGTTTAAAAGCTTTTTGGGAAAAGAGAAGTAACTATCAAAGAAGCTCAGGGTGCATGTGAGGATGATAATTGACAAGTGAAAGAATTAAGAGCTGCTCATTTCTTTGCACTTGAAAGGATAGAACAAAAATGCCTAATAATTGATACCCTAAGTAAATAGATAGATACGCACTCAGCTGATCTTGAGCTGTCACCTCACCTAGGTGAGCTATATCCTTGGATGGGGGAATGGAACAAGTATTTATTAAGCTCTTACTATGTGCTATGCATTGCACTGAATGTTTTTACAAATATTATCTCATTTGAGCCTTCCATTAACCCTAGGATGTCTGTGCTATTGTAATCCTCATTTTACAGTTAAAAAAACTGAGGGTAAGTGACCTTCCCAGGGTGACATAGCTACTAAGTTGTCTGAGGGTGGGTTCAAACCATGGTCTTCCCTACTCTGGGCTCACCACTCATTGGACTACCTATCTGCCTGAAAGATTCAGCAGATGTAATAACTGAGTTACCCTATGACATTTGAAAGATTTTAGAGAGTCGGAGAGATACTTAAGAAATGGACGAGTGTAAATGTTACATTTTTTTTTTTAAAAAGGGAAGAGAATGAAATTGGCAAGCTATAGGGCTGTGAGCTTGACTTGGATTCCTGGCAAAATTCTAAGATGTGTTATTAAGGATGTGGTTAGCATGCATACAGAAAAGATGTGGTGATTACCAAAATCTGGCACGATTTTATCATGAATAGGTCATGCCAGACTAAGCTTATTTCCCTTTCTAATAGGATAGATCAATAGAAGGCTAAGTAGTTATGGTTTACTTTGGATTTTAGCTAAATATTTGATAAATTGTTCTAATTCTATTCTTGTAGGGAAGATCAAGAGATGTGAATAAGATAATATGACCATTAGATGAATTTAGAAATGGGTTAATAGTCAGCTCCAAAGAGCAGTCATTGATAATTCAATGGATGGAAGCCCCTAAGGATCTATGCTTCACTCCGTGCTGTTTACCACTGTCACCAATGACTTAGATAAAAGCACAGATGGCAAGCAATATCCCATTTTCAGATGATACATAGTTGATAGAGATAGCTAACAGTAGATGACAATGTTAGTATCCAAAAATACATTGACTAACTAGAACATTGGGCTCAATTTAATAAAATGAATTTTAATAGAAATAAGAAATCTTGCCCTTGGGATTGAAAGTTTGCCTACATGAATACAATATGAGGAAGACATGGCTAGACAGTAGTTTGAAAAAGATCTAGGGATTTTGGTGGGCTGCTATCTAGATGCAAATCAACTCTGTGCTACTGAAGTCATATAAGCTAATGCCATCTTTGACTGCATTAAGAGGGGCCTGCCTTCCAAGAACAGGGAGCTAATCATCCTTCTGTACTCTGTCCTCATCAGATCATAACTTTTGTGTTGTATTTAGTTCTGGGTACCATATTTTAGAGGGGACTCTGAGAGGCTTCAAAGCCTCTAAAGAAGGTCAAACAGGATGGTGAAAGACCTTGAGTTTGTCATATGAAGATCTGTTGAAGGAACTGGGAATATTTAATATAGAGAAGAGATGTCTCAGGGAAATATGGCAGTCATTTTCAAGTACTTAAATAAACACCATCATATGGAAGAGGGATTAAATTTATTCTACTTCCTCCTAGAGGGTGGATCTGGGAGGAATAAGTAGAAGGTGCAGAGACAAATTTGGGCATGATGTCAGGAACATTTTCTAACAAAGTTATACAAAAATGGAATAAGCTACCTCAGGTGTGAGAGCTGGTGATGATGAGGGGGTGTAGTGGTAGGATCTTGTTCACCAGAAATCTTCAGGCAAAGCGGGGTGGGGGAGGGGAGAGGACCAAATGGTAAGTTGTATTGGAGATTCTTTTTCTGGTTGTGTTGGACTAGAAGGCTGAGGTCCCTTCCAATGGAAAGTCCATGATTCTGCATCTAGAGCCCTTCAGTTCAATGGCGCTATCTCTCGTGTGTAAGATGAAGGCAGTATCTCTTGAGTTTTCCTTCTATGCCCGAACATCATCTCTCTCGCCTCTCTTCTATTTGCTTTATTTTCCCCCGTTGCACAAATTATGAGCTCTACCTCTTGCATGTACACCCTATAGTCAGACATATTTCATTGGACAGTTTTTTATTTGGAGAAGGAGAAGGGTAAAAAATATTACAACAGTCTCCTTTGCTAGATCCCTGTGCCCAGGCATGAGTGTACCCCTAAGGATTTATTCTGGACCTTTTTCTTTTTCTTTCTACATTTTGTCTCAATGATCTCATCATTTCTATGCAGATTACTCTCAGATATATCTTTTTAACCTTAGTCTCTTACCTGGACTCTAGAACCACAACACCAACTAGATGTCACTGGTGTATCTTAAACTTAACATGTTCAAAACAGAGTCAATTGTATTTTCCTTCAAAACTTAGCCTTCTCCTGAACTTTCCTATTTTTGTTAGGGGATCACCCTTTTTCCAGGCACTCAGTTTTGCAATCTTCCACTCTTTTCTCTCCCTCACCCATTATGTGAATCAGTTGCTAAGTCTTATCAAGTCTCCCTTCACAGATCTTGAATTTGTCTCTTCCTCTCCCCCAACATGGCCACCACCATAGTTTAGATTCTCATTACCTCTCACCTGGACTATTTCAAGAGCCTCCTAAATGCTTTCCTAGCCTTTCTCCTATCCAATTCATCACCCACACAGCTGCCAAATTCATATTCCTAAAGCACAGGTTTGACTACAATACTCCTCTGCTCGAGAGTTCCTCAAGGCTTCCTACCACCTGGAAGATAAAATAAAAACTTCTCTCTTTGTCATTTAAAGCCTTTCACAATCTGACTTCAGTCTAACTTTCGATGCTTAGTAAATATTACTCCCCCTCACAAACTTTATGTTCCAGCCTAACTCTTACTTGCTTTCCCCTATATATGACATGCTACTTCCTACCTTCTTTGCATAGGCTGTCCCCTCAAGCCTAAGATGCACTCCCTCCTCACCTCCACCTTGTAGAGTCCCTAGCTTCCATCAAAGCTCAGTTCAAGTACTACCTTTTATGAGAAGACTGTTCTGATTCTCCAGTTACTAGTCCCCTCCCCTACAAACTACTTTGTTATCTATTTTGTATTTATTTTTCATATGTACATGTTGTTTCCTCTCAATAAAGTATAAACTTCTTGAGGACTGGGACTATTTCATTTTTGTTTTTGTTTCCCTGGTGCCTAGCATAGTGTCTGGCACAGAGTGGCCACTTAATAAATAAAACTTAATGAATAAATGATTGAACAGCACCAACACGGCTGTCATGTCTTCCTGTGGCTGCCTACCTAACTGAGAATGAGAACAGGATTGGAAGAATGGTCCAACGAGCTACATCAAAGAACTCAGGTAGATGGAGATGTTTTATAAAAAGAAGACCCCAGCTTGGTCTATATGACTTTGGATGGGGATTTGGTTAGAAAGTTTAGGTGCCATTTGATCTAAGATTTGGGTGGATTTATTTTATAAGTACTTCCACTTACCTTAGCCTACTATATTATTTGTGTATTTGTATATGTGCTTTTCCTTGTATAGCCTGAGCTCCCAGACTATAGATTCAAGGTACAATTTGAGTTAACATCCATTCAAAAACTACAATTCATGAGCCCATTTGATGTTTCCTTGAGTAGTCCAACCTGAAAACACATGAGTTAGAAGCAGCATGGGCAAATAGAAAGACTTCTGGACTGAGAGTTAAAGGATTTTGATCTGAATCTCAGTTTTACTACTTGTTGCCTATGCAACCTTGGGTAAATCATTGAACATCTCTGGGCCTCAGTTTCTCATCTAAAAGTTGGACTAGATGACATCTTAGGTTTCTTTCAACCCTAAATCTATGATCATCTCAAAGCCCCCCCCCCAATTTTTATTAGTAGCATCTTTCTATCACCTTCATTTTAACATATATTCTCCTCCCACCCTTACCCAGAGAGCCATCCCTTATAACAAAGAATTAAAAATCAAGAAAGGAAAGAAGTTAGTTTAACAAAACCTACTGACATACCAACTAAGTGTGATGGTATATGCAATGTTGCACATACATAGTTCCCTACCTCTGCAAAGAATGGAGGACAGAACTTTTTTTTTCTCTTTTTATTTTGGGCCAAGATTAATCATTATAATTATAGAATGTTTAATTTCTTTTTTCCTGCATTTATATTGTTGTAGTTTTTATCAGTATTTTTCCTGGTTTTGTTTATTTTCCTTTGCATCAGTTCATGAGAGTCTTCTCAAATTTCTTCATATTCAGTTTTTTAAAATGTTTAGCAATATTCACAAACGACTTTTATTTAAAATTCTAAAATCTTAGTAGATTCACCCCTTTGTTCTAAGTCAGTCCCTCCTCCACTGGCCCCTGTCTCTATCAATCCTTACTTCTTTCCTTCTTCCTTCTCTCCCTCCTTTTCTTCCTCCCTTCCTTTCTTCCTTTCTCTCCTTCCTTCCTTCCTTCCTTCCTTCCTTCCTTCCTTCCTTCCTTCCTTCCTTCCTTCTTTCCTTCCTTCCTTCCTACATCTCTTGGCCTGATGAAGTTTATTCTCAAGAACAAGTTTCTGACCTATGTTTAGAAAGTTATGGGTCAGCATTTCCACCTCTTATGTGCTCTTGCACCAGTGCAATTATTAAAGGTTCTTGGAAAAGAGACTATTTGGGCATAGGACTCCTTGCCTCATTATCATGCACGTACTGGCTTTTCTTTTAAACAGAGAAAAGCTGAAATATACTCAAGGAGGTCAAGTTGCTCTGGCAGCTCACTATTACCTTGTCTCTTTCTGGTTATATATAATTTGTTTCTATTTTTCTTGTGTTCTTTATTATGATGTACCTGTACCTCTATGATGTCCACTGTACCTCTCTTTCTGGTTCTATTTGTTATTTCTCACCCTTTCTTGGTGTGATGGGGTGATGAATCTGTGCAGGTCTATGTCCCAGTGTAACTGAGGTGGTGGAGCTGGGCAGGCTTATTGGCTGCTTGTTGAGGGGCTCCATGTGCCTTAGCTCTACCATTCCTGTTATATTTGTAATCTTATTTCCACTTTAACTCAACTTAAAAGAAATGTCTCTTTAATGTTATTTCTCTGATAGCACTTTTCTGACATTGTATCTTTAAGACTGTCTCTAACACCATGTCTCTCAAAGTGTTTCTCCCAAAGTATTTCTCAGTATCCTTCTTTAGGTGCGAGGGCTGCCACTCTAAACAAATTTGACTCCCTGCTTCATTAGCTTAGTCATACACAAGCCATGTGACTTTGAATAAATAATTAAACTTCTCTGAGACTCATTCTCCTTCTCTATAAAAAGGGGAAGATGGCAGCAGAGGGCTCCAAAATCCTTTCCAGCTCTGGGAGTCCCTGGTCCTAAATCTAAATCTAATTCCAAGTGAGGAATTGAGTAAATCCAGAAGGGATTTGGGAAAAAGAGGTGGTAGATTGTTAATAAAGTTAGATACACTGGGTTTACATCTTGCCTTTCATGCTTACTCATTGTGTAATCTTGAGCAAGTCACATATCCTCTCTGGGACTCAGTTTCCGCATCTTTCAAATGGGTGGGTTGGACTAGATTTCTGATCCTAATGTGGCTGTGATTCCACAATACCCAGACTGCTTCCCAGATAGTATACTGTGTCTGATTGACTAAGAACAGATCCTTCATCCAGACAGTGAGGCCATGCCCTGGCTCACATAATTGAACACCAACATGGCACCAAGATCCAAGTAAGATGGAAGGACTTAGAGCAGCAATTCCTAACACTAGTTTAGTTATACTCAGCAACCTATGAAGACTTTCTATTGACTGTGAGATCCATCATGGACTTCTTAGCCAGGTATTTGAGACTGAGCCCATATGTCCTGTTCAGTTGTATTTATCACCACTTATCATTATGCCGTTTGCCTTTCAGTCATGGATTTGCTTCCTGCCCTCCAGATGTACACTATAGTAATTTATATAAATACATATAAATATATTTATATAAATTTATATACTATTCCTATACTATTTATACGCTATACCTATGCTAATTTTTAATAATACTATACTGATTCATGTAGCTTTCCCACACTGGAAATACCCCTCCTTTTTTCTCCCTCCTCCACCCTCTCTATCTTACCCCTTGTCAATGAGAGACAGGATGGCTTGGTAGAAAGAGCTGGGTTTCTTTTCGCTGATGATAAAGACATACATACACACACACACACACACACACATACATTTACAAGGGACAGCTTTTGTGGTGGATGAAAAGGAGAGGGTTGTTAGTGATATAAAAAGAAAGAGAGAAAAAAGAATCAAGCAGACTTTAAAAATACACAGAAGAAAACCAAAAGCAGTCCAGAAAGGGGTAAAAATGAATGAGACAATTTTGTTACTGTGTTAAATTTAATACATGCTGCTAAAAAACCCTACAGAGGCATAGAGTTCAATGTTAATAGAGGTTCATCTTTTTATACTCAATCCTTTTTTTGGTTCTTTGTATATTGAAATGTTCATGCTTATTAAGTTTGTAATAAAATTGAATTTACAAAAAAAGAAAGAAAGAACACTGGGTTTGAAATCATGAAATATCTACTTCATATATAAAAATAGGGATGAATGTAATGGTCCTTGCATTGTCTGCACATTTAATATGATTATTATAACACACAGGACCATAGATTTAGAGGAAAAAAACAGGTGATGAGATAGGACAGCTGATTTGTCTAAGGTTGTTGTTCAGTCATGACCCCATTTGGGGTTTTCTCGACAAAGATACTGGAGTGGTTTGCCATTTCCTTCTCCAGCTCATTTTACAAATGAGGAAACTGAGGCAAACAGGGTTAAGTGACTTCCCCAAAGTCACACAGCTAGTAAGTGCCTGAAGCTGGATTTGAACTCATGAAAATGAGTCTTCCTGACTCCAGGCCCAGCACTCTGTGCACTATGGCACCACCTAGATTCCCCTTGTCTAAGACAGTAAACCTTATTGGTTTTAAATTACATTGATAGTTAAGCAGGAGTGCTGGGATTTGAATACAGGTCCTCTTTCCAGTGCACCAACCTGCTACTCAAAATATTCTCCTCCCCTATACAAATCCTGATCATTTTACAAGGTCCAAATTAATTTCCATTTTTTCCCCAGGGAAGTCTTCCTTAGCACAGAGCTTGGAGAATAGTAAGCATTTAATAAACGTTTGTGGATTGAATGATTCATGGATTCCAGCTTTCACTCAATTCCTGTGGCACCTAATAATAATAATGAAACTCACATTTATGTAACCCTTTAGTAATAACAACAACAAACATTTATATAGTGCCTACTATGTGCCAGGCACTGTGCTAAGTGCTTTATAACTATGATCTCATTTGATCCTTACAACAGTCCTGGGAACCCTTACTCCACTTTCAATCTGCTGCCCTGCCTCCAATTTTATTACTGTGCAGCTTGATGAACACAACCTCCCTTAACTTGCTCTCCCCTCTCATTGGAAGGATGGAGGATGGAGCGCCAGACTCTTCCCAGTGCCTTCCTTTATGGATAGCAGACACTGGACTTTGGGACTCACTCTACTCTGCATCTGCTCCCCCACCTGCTTTTCCCTCCAACTCTATAGAATAAGATATCCCCCTCAAGTACCCCCTGGTATTCCTGTCTCCCCTTTCCTTCATCTTTTTGTGTGTTGTTTTCCTCTATTAGATTGTAATGAGGGCAGGGATGGTATTTCTTTTTGTATTAGTTCTATCCCCAGACCTTAGCACAGTGCCTGGCACATAATAGGCACTTAATAAATGTTTATTGGATTGAATTGGAAATAGGTGCTATTATCCCCATTTTACAGATGAGGAAACTGAGGAAGAGGTTAAATGACCTCACATAGCTAGTAGGTGTCTGAGACTGGATTTGAACTCAGATCTTCCTGATTCCAGCCCTGGTGCTCTATACAGTATGCCCTGCATGGTACGGCGTAAAGGCTATACATGTTTTTAAATTTGACGGCATGCTATCTTGTACTGTTCTCTAATGGCTTCATGTCAAAACCCGGAACATTTTCTAGTCATAGTGAAAAGTCCATGGAATATATAACCAGAGATTGTATTTAATGTGGGGAAATAAAATTGTAGAATGTTAGAATTCAAATAAATGTTAAAGGTAATTAATTCCTATCCTTTCATTTTTCAGGATAGGAAACTGAGACCCAGAGAAGTTAAGTCACTTATCCCAGGGCATAAAGTGAGTTTGACAATGCTAGAACCCTGGTGTCCTGACTGCCAGGCTGCATTCTGTGTTTCAGCTCTTTGTCATTGCCTTTCAAATCCTTGAGAGATCATGATCAAATATCCCAAGTTTAGTACGCAAGATCATATTTCTCCAGATTTTTAAAATTAGAAATGAGCTACTCAATATAAATTGCTTCCTTCTCTTACTCTGATTTCCTCCATTCTCTATTGCCCTCCACCCGCACCCAACCCCAAGGCCTCCTGCCCTCTTTCAAGGTCTGTTTAGTGTCTTGGTCTCTGCCATCCTTGGCTTGTCTTGTCCTGCCCTGTTTCCAACAGAAACAGTAGAAATGAAATATAAGAGCTCAGCTTCTAAAAACTGTACAGAGCAAGTGAGTTATAGAGGGTGGGGATGGCAGCAGAGAAGGAAGCTGGAGGTGGGGGGTAATGAAATAAAATGAGGATATTTTTTCTAAGACTGAGAGGTTGTTGGTGTCATGGCCAAGCCAAAAGATCTCCAGGGACAGACCCTGTCAAGTTCAACTACAAATAGCCACAGGCCATATCTGAATACAACAGCCTATTGGGGTGAGGAGTAAAAAATTCAGCCAAACCCCTCCATGTTTGGCCTAAGTGATGCCAAACATCTGGTTATTTAGAAACATCTGGATGCCTGACTGAATTTTTCACTTTCCCCTCTGACACTGGGCATCATGTAGAAATAGTCTTAAACAGAAATATTTGGAAACTCAAAAAAAGTGTGTTTCTTCTTAGGGGTGGCTACAGCAGCTGAAAACAAGACATCTGATCTTTCATGATAACATGCTCTTCTAATAAATACTAGCTATGTGGATTTGGCCTAGTCTGACACAGGGCATTCATATGCATTCTTGCCAGGGGAGAAGGTTTATCAATATGTGATTGCTTGGCACAGAAACAGCTCTGGGTCACTTTAGCAGGTGGAGAAATTGTTCCCTCTGGGAGAGGAAAATCATTTGCAGAATGTTTTCACTGCTAAATAAATATTTTACTGGCAACTACCAAAGCATCATAAAATGCAGTCAATATAAACAAAGACAGGAATAAACCAGTTTCAATAACAGCACTGAGCCAAACCAAGCCCCTGGGGAGTAAACCCCTGGTATCTTGGTGGGTTTCCCCCCTCCACATTGGGGCCTGCCTGCGTCAGGCAGGGAAGCAAAATTGCTTAAGTGAATAAACCATGTAGCCAATGAGAACGTCTTGGGACATGGAAGGGACTTCAGAAATTATCTTGTCTGGTCTTGTCATTTCACAGAGAGTAGGTATGACCTGCCTGAAGTCTCGTAGCTAACCACAAAGTCATGCATAGAACTCAAGTCTCCTGACTCTTGGTTCAGCCATCTCCTCTCCATTACCTCTTTTCTGTAAAGTACTGTGCCTTTATTTTAAGAGGTAGCAACCAGGTGTTATAGTAGTTAAGAGTACAGGTCTAGGAGGCCAAAAGACCAGGATTCTGAAGAATTCTTAAGGACCAGGAGACTTAACACTCTCACCTAACTAACTTTGTGACTTTGGGCAAATCACTTATTTCCCTGGGGCAAATCATGTAATCTTTCTGAGCCTTAATTTTCTCATCTACAGTTGTTGTCCATTCTTGAAGAGGACCAAAATGACATCACTGTGTTGGGGACAAGGTACAGTGTGTCTGACTGTGGCTGATCAGACCAACATGAGCTCAGAAGACTCTAGCACAGTTCAGGCACAAATAGTCCAGGCGAACATTTAGAGTGGCGATGTCACTAAATTTGTGCATCACATTCCTTTTGAGCTCCTGAAATTCTGCTTCACTCATAGAGCACGGCACCCTCTCTGATACGGGCATGCTGAGTGGTCTAGTGCCAGTGTTTCCCATGTCTCACAATTGGTTTCACTTTCTCATCCATAAAATGTAAATAACATTATTGGAGGCCACATTTCATGTGGTTTTTGTGGGGTTTGGATGTGATGACGTATGTAGAATGCTCTGTAAAGGTGAAGAGGGCAGATGAGAGCAATGTAGTATAGTGGGGAGAAAGCTGGCATGGGAGTTAGACAGTCTGGGTTTAAGTCTTGTCTCTTTCACCTCTTGGCTATGTGACCTTGGGGAAGGTGCTGGATCTTTTAGTAACACAGGCAACTTGGTAAGACTGTAAATTACAGCAGAAGTATTGTTGTTCAGTTGTTTTCAGTCATGTGTGACTCTTTGTGACCCTATTTGGGGTTTTCTTGGCAAAGATAAGGAGTGGTTCGCCATTTCCTTCTCTAGCTCATTTGACAGATGAGAAAACTGAGGCAAACAGTGTTAAGTGACTTGCCCAGGGTCACACAGCTAGGAAGTACCTGAGGTCACATTTGAACTCAGGTCCTTTTGATTCCAGGGCTGGTGCTCTATCCAATGTGCCACCCATCAATAGAGAGTATTTTCACCGAGATTTCCCTATACTTAAATGAACAGGATGTTTGATCTTTCTTCCCCACCCCCATCTGTTAGCACTTTTATCTACTCTATATGTATCTTCTATGTACCAATTTAAACACATTTTACCCATTAAAATGCAAGATCTTTGAGGGTAGGGACTATGCCCTTTTTCCCCCTTCGCATCCCTCCTCAACCCCTCCTCACCCCTTTTACTCACAATGTCTAGCACATAGTGAGAATTTAATAAATACTTCCTGTTTGATTGAAATCACAGGTCTAATCCCCACCCCTAAAAGATGAAGCCAATAACACTTGTTCTATATGCTTCCCAGATTTTTTGTAAAGTTTTAATGATGTATGGAAAGTGGTCTGCAAACTTTATGCAAACATTTGAAGAGCATGTGACTTTGTCTTTGTAGGGAACTTCCTTCTTCAATGCAAACTGAAACCTGTTTATGACCTAGTAAATAAGTCCTAAGGAATCCTAGAAGCACCAAGAGGCCAAATTGGTGTCAGAGGTGGAATTGGTACCCAGATCTTCCTCTCTTTGTAAACCCTAAAGCATTGTAGAAAAATCAGCTTTACGGCAAATATGAGTTATTATTTTACAGAGTGCACTTGGATTCTTTGAGGAATTTTACCCTCATTTCAGGGAGTGATGAGAGGCAGGGAAGCTCTCAGGCTTTCTATTTCACAGATGAGGGAATCAGAGTCCAGAGAAGGCAAGGAGATTGCTCAGGCTCGCCCAGTAAGTGTTATCAGTACCCAAGCATAGCTGCCCATCTGGTCAGCACTGAATTACCCTGTCTTAAATGATTCCAGGGCAGTGAGTGCTTCCTACTCCACCTCAAGCCTCGGATCCAAAAACCAGCCTGGCTCCCATTCCTGAAAACCTCAGGAGGACAAGGCTGTACTATGAGGTGCCAGTTGTTCTCACCATTTTGGTGAGCATGTGCGCGTGTCTCCACCTGAGTGTTTGTGTCTTAAAGGCCCGGCTCATGGTAATAGCCTCTAAATCACCACAAAGCACTGCTTGTGATTTTTTGAAATGCTCTTTATATCTGGCTCATACATTTAAAATTATATTAATATATTCTGCACGTGTAGATTAAATGGGGCCGTGTGTTTTTACCTTTATTAAAGGCTTCTTATTTAGGCTGTTCCTAATATAATTAGAAGGGTTTTTAACCTAGAGATGAGTATATTTAGAGGAATTTAGTGTGGTAAACAGGTTTGAAGGAAGCTCTCTCCACTCTTCAGAGTCCCCAGTATACTTTCCATTCCTAGTCTTTGCTAACTCAGGGCTGTCTTCCAGATCATTCCAAAGGAACTCTGTCTCTCTCCTTTTCATACAGGGATGCTTGTAAATGGGAGTTGGAGATGTAAAGAAGAAAGGAGATCAAGCTTTAACTTGCAAAGGGGCAAATGAGGCTTTGTCCTAGACCACTGATGTCTAGGGGAACATACCTTACTTCATACTCTTCTGCTGACCTGTGTAAAATTCACCTCAGAGCTATCACCCCCAGGGTCCTATCACTATGGCACTCCTTTTTGGGGGCCTGCCTTTCTCCTTGTGTATATTACTTCTTCTCATGGTGGGACTGGTACCATAACTGGTCTGTTCTCTGGACCATTGCCACAGACTCATCATTTGCAGATAACAGAAAGCTGGGAGGAATAGCTCAGCTAGCCTTTTGGAGTAGAAGATGAAAGATGAATAGAATCTATACATAGAAAAGCCAATGAAGTCCTGATTCCTGAAGAACTGATAGCTCCACAAATGTGTGATAATAACACTTTAACCATTTTTTGTAAGAAACCCTGAAAACAGAGATTACAAATTATGAAGTGGACCAGCTGCTGAATATGAAGAGGTAATATACTATTTCTTTGGCAAGACCCTTCTAATGTCTGCAACTTCTGGTTAATTTTTTTGTTCAGGTCTGTGATGGATGAAAAAGGTTATTGAAGGTTCTCTTTGGGTGTTTTGGTCATTGTTTGATCTTAGGACACTTTTCAGATCATTGCTGTTTCAAAAGTGGGTGAATTGGGCTCCCCTGCACCTTTCATGTAGTATCTTTGCCAAAGTTTCCATCTTAAACCAGGAAGGTCAGAGTTAGAAACTCTAGGAAGAGTTAGAAAGAGAAATTCCATTCAAAATAACTAGAGAAATTATGCAATATTTGGGAGTACACCTACTTCACACAGAAACCTAGTGAATCCAACTGTAAAAATACTCTTTGCAGAAAGACAGACCTAAATAATTAGAGAAGCACTAATTGCTCATGGGTAGGTTGAGCCAATATAATAAAAAGGACAACACTAGCCAAATTAATTTGCTTATTCAATATCATACAAATCAAACTGCTTAAGGAATATTTTATAGAGCTAGAAAAATGATAACAAAATTCATATGGAAGAACAAAAGGTCAAGAATCTGCTGGCTTCTTTGAAAAAAAATGTGAAAAGAAAGGAGATCTATTGGTACCATACCTCAAATTGCACTAAAAGCAGTAATCAATGATCGAATTTAGTATTAGTTTAAAAAAGAGAAATCTATCAGTGAAATAGACTAGCTACGTATTTTACAGAAACAAACACAGTAGCATAGTGTTTGATCATTCCAAAGACCTCATTTACTGGGGGAAGGACAAACATTGCTGAGAGATTTAGATAGCAGCTTGGAAAAAAGTAGGTATAGACTCACATCTCACAACTGACATAAATGTAAAAGGTCACACTACAAATAATTAGAAGTAGATGGAAGCAGTTACATTTTGTATGGGTAAGTGAAGACTTCACACAAATAAAATGGACAATTTTGATTATATACAATAGTATTTAAAAGTTTTTATCAAATAAATCTAATGTAGTTAAAATCACAAGGTAGACAGGTAACTGGAGAAAAACCTTTGTAGCAAGTTTTTTTTTTGATAAAGATTTCATATCCAAGATAAATAAGGAACTGATTCAAATTTATAAGACTAAGAGATATTTCCCCCACCGATAAATGTTTAAAGGATATGAATAGGCAATTTTCAAAGGAAGAAATCCCAGCCATCAACAACCATATGAAAAGATATTCCAAATTATTAATAATTAGAGAAAGGCAAATTAAACCAACTTTGAGGTTCTATCTCACACCCACCCAACTGACCAAGATGATAGAAGAAGAAAATGACAAATGTCGGAGGGACTTTGGGAAAAGAGATACATCAGTGTATTGTTGGTACCACTGTGAATTGGACCTGCCATCTGTAAAGCAATTTGGAACTATGTCCAAAAAATTATTAAACCAACCCAGCTATGCAACTACAGGACTTATACCCCTAAAGAAATAAAAGAAATAGGAAAAGTACTTATATATACAAAAATATTGATAGTGGCTTTTTATGGTAGTCAAAAATTAGAAAATAAGGAACTGTCTTCCTAACACTAAATAAATTATGGCATATTAATGTAATAGAATATTATTGTGTCATACAAAATGATGACACGGACAGTTTTAGAGGAATCTGGAAAGACCTCTGTGACCTAAAATAGGACAAAGTGAGCAGAACTAGGAGAATTATTCATATGATAAAATTATAGGAGAAAACAACTTTGAAGGACTTTAGAACTCTCATTACTACAACAATAAATTACAAGTCTAAAAGAATCAAGATGAAACAAGCCACTCACCTCCTGATAGAAAGGTGACAGTTAAAATGCAGGAAGAGAAGTTTTTGGATGTGATCCATATGGGAATTTACTTTGCTAGACTATGTATGGATTGTTGAGGGCTTCATTGTTTTAAATTTCACGATGGGGTAAAAGGAAGAAAAGATTTAGAAAAGGAAAAAAATAAGAAAAAATAAAGTTGGTAAAAATATGATGAAGGTCATTGAAGCATTTTAAAAATTCATGAGAGAGAGCAAAAAGATGTTCAGAAGGCTACACAAACATGAATGTCATATTTGGGGGTAACATTAAATTTATTATTAGTAGGCAGCTAAATGGATCAGAGAAGAGTGCTGGACTTGGGGTCAAGAAGACCTGAGTTCAAATCTTGTCTCATTTAGTATTTGTGTGACACTGGTTAAGTCACTTAACCTCTCTCAGCCTCAGTTCCTTCATCTGTAAAATGGAAATGATAATGTTACCTACTGCACAGGATTGTTGTGAAGATCAAATGAAAGAATGTATCTACAATGCTTTACAAACCTTAAAATCGTATATACATTCCAGCTACTATTACATAACTGAAAAAAGCAGGCTGTATGTAAGAGGTTCTCTGTTTCACATACAATATTCTTTGTTTTATTTTGTAAATGGAACTATTTTCTGTCTTTTTGGTATGTTTATTAAATGCAGAATAAAAAATGAAAAAATAAAAGTTTCTACTTTACTAGCTAGTTGGTGGTCAAATCACACACACCCTCTCCTTTTCTTATCTGCAAAATGGGGTTAATAATATTTGCACCATCTGCTGGCTGAGGTTGTTGTGATGGAAATCCTCTGTAAACTATAAAATGCAATGGCAATATGAGATGTTGTGATCATGTGCAGTCTTGCAGAAGCAAGGAAGTGGTAAAATTGTTATTTTGCTGCAGAACAAGTACCATGGGATATGTTAATGGATGGATATCCACATAGGGCTGCAGTGGGATCTATATTGCTTGCTTGTAAATGATGTTATGAGGTTGGACTTTTGAACTTTTTTTAAATTGTAAAATCTAGAGTTGAGAGATCTTAGAGATCATCTATTAAAAACTATTTTATAGAGCAGGGAAATACACATGCACACATATGTGTATATATACACACACTATGTATACGTATATGTGTATACACACATATATATTTAAATAGATTTTCTCTATCAATCTATTATCTTTCTACATAATCTATCCATCATCTCTATCATTTATCTCCCCCCTTTCCCTCCCACACACATCTCTCTCTCTCTCTCTCTCTCTCTCTCTCTCTCTCTCTGTCTGTCTGCCTGCCTGTCTATCAATCAATCTATGTATCAATCATCTATCTATCATCTATCAATCATCTATCTATCTATCTATCTATCTATCTATCTATCTATCTATCTATCTCTGTCATCCATCCATCTACCTATCAATCATCTATCTATCTATCTATCTATCTCTGTCATCTATCGATCATCTATCAATCATCTATCTATCTATCTCTGTCATCCATCCATCTATCTATCATCTATCAATCATCTATCTATCTATCATCTATCTATTTATGGCAGCTAGATGGTGTAGTGCATAGAGCATGGGTCAAGAAAACCTGAGTTCAAATCTGAACTCAGACACTTATTAGCTACGTAACCCTGGGCAAATTACCTAACCTCTGTTTGCTTCAGTTTCCTCATCTGTACCATGGGGATAATAATAGCACCTACCTCCCAGAGTTTTTGTGACAATCAAGTGAGATAACTGTATAGTATTCAACCCCGTACCTGGAACACAGTAGGCGTTATATAAATATTAGTAGTTTTGTTATTATCATCTGGACATCCATATTTTTATCTCTCCATATACACATGCACATACACACACATCTACAAAGCCATACCAGCCCAAAAGTCAAGCAGACCTGGTTTAAAGTTCTACCTCTGACAAATCCTGGCTGCATGATTGTGACCAAGTCACTTTCCTCTTGGTGTCCTAGGCAATACTCTAAGAGTTTAAGTTACAGATAGGTTGTTGATATGTATCAGTAAGGAGGAGTTTCTATGCCAGAAATTCCCTATGCTGATAATATCACAAGTATGGCTCTCTACACGTGAAAATACATACATTTTTTGCGGGGGGAGATGTGAACTTCTGTCTTCCTGATTCTGAGGATAATTCCTCCTACCTTCCCTTTCACTTTCCTCCTCCTCTTTTCTCCTCCTCCTCCTCTCATTTCTCTATATCATTCCTATTTCTAACTATGCCTATGTCTATGTTGATAACAATATACACACAAATATATTTAAATTCAATAAAGATTTATGGAGCTGAGGAGAAGAAAAAGAGGGCAGAGGAAGTAAGGGGAAAGAGAGTTGTGTGATTCTGGGCAAGTCATTTGACTTCTCAGTGCCATAGACAACTCTAAGACTAAATTGCAGAGAAGGTGCCAATATGCGTCAGTAGGGAGTATTCTCTCTCACTGTGAGTTTTCTACATAGATGAAATCACAGATTTGGTTGAAAAAATTCTTTTATCTCTATCTCATTTCCATCTTTATTCTATCTGCACCTGTATCATATCATATCATCATATCTGTCTGTCTATCTGCTTGTCTATCTGTCTGTCTACCTTGCTCTAAAAGGAAGTCTCTTTTGATTTGGAGGGAATTATTTTGTAACTTGTAAAAAATATAAAAGTTTGAATAGACTCAGTCACACCTTATAAACATGTGGAGCTTAAAATAGCTAAAATGTATATTAAAAAAGTCAGGAAAGCAGCAGAGTAGCTTGTATAGACATTGAACTTGCCTTCAGGGCATAGGTTTCCTCTGTACATTTCCCCCACCAATCATTAAATGAACCGATCAGAGAGGGCTTAGAGTTAAAACAAACAAACAAACAAAAAAACTGGGAAGCCCAAACGTTAGAGCTGTTTGGCGATTACTGGGCAGATGGCCATTGTCTAGTTACGGCCCACTTTGTAGAGAAGAAAATTTGGGTAACTCAGAGTCATCGTAAGTGAAAGTGAGGTTTCCCACCAAAGGGATCCAATCCTACACTAGCAAGAGCCGCTGCAAGGAAAGACTAAAGTATAAATGAAAAACCACAAAGGGTACTAGTACCTAAGGATCTAGTTTACCTGGTGATCTGCATTCATTAAGGACAACTAGGTGCTCTCTTACTATTTCCTTAATTATCTTGGATTTCAACTGTTCATAATTTTTTCCCCTCCTTACTTTCTCTCTGTTGTCAATTGTCATCATCCCATCCCCTCCAAGCAAAGGTCTTTTTCCTTCTTTGATTCCCTTTTTCTAGCTAAGAGAAATCTTTTTGTTGCTCTTAGCTTCCTTCACCAGCCTTATTCATTCTGAGCTTTAGTACCTAAGGCATTATTTTTTGCCAGAGAGTGCCACACTTATAGTCATCCTCTATCATTTGCCTTCCTTCCATCTTCTCTACATTTCTTTAAAAAATGTAAGGGCTAATGGGTTCCCTGTATACTCACATTGCTTTTGTCAGGCAAATCTCACTTTCCCTCCTCATTTGACTCAAGCTACCATCCCTTGGCTGGGAACTTCTAAGATCACCCAAACTCAGCTTTTACCCAACTCAATTTAATCAGCGACCAAAACAATAAAGAAATAGGAAAAACACACTCCTCACACACTTTAGAGGGCTTAGGGATCTTATCCCTAAGCAAACAGTGGGGAAACCCCACTCTTCAAGGACTAGATGAAGAACCTGTTACTTTTCCGACATAATGGAATCCTATTGCCCTCAAAATCAATATCACGTTCTATTTGGATGTTGCCAGTGGGACAAAAGTGGAGACATTAAAGAACATTATTCTGCTGAATCAATGCTCTATCCTTATTTAATCTCCTTTTAATTAATTGCTAAGGAAATGTCTTTTTATCAGTTATATGGTCCATGACTGTTTCGGCAAGGTCTAATCTTGAATCTGAATTCTTTCATTCATCTGAATTAGACTTGGCCTAGAACAATGAATTTATAAACATCAATCCCTCCAACTTTCAGCTGAAAAGGTCTTGTTTTTTTAGTTTGTCCTCACACTGCACTGAGATCTCAATCATATTATTCCCTTTCTCAATTTAAATTTCTTTTTCTAGGCTGTGAGGCAGGTGAGTAGCAGAGTGGACAGAGCACTGATATACCTTCAGATATTTAATAATTGTGCGACTCATCACAAATTGTTTAACCTTTGTTTCCTTAGCTTCCTCAACTGTAAAATAGGGATAAGAAAAATACCTACCTCACAGGATTGTTGCGACAATCAAATGAAATAGTTGTGGACTGCAGAACACACAAAATAGCAGAGGGAAGCAGGGATCCAGCCCCGGACGGCCTGGACGGCCTGAATGGTCTCTGGATGAGGTCTATTGTGCATGGAGTGGAGGGGAGCAGAGCTCAGCGTGGGAGGCAGCAGGACCAGCCAGACCAGGAGCCAGGCAGAACAGGTCCCAGCACCCTGAATCAGTGAGCTGTGGCAGTTACCAGACTTCTCAACCCACAAACACCAAAGACAACAGTGAAGGTTAGTGGGAAAAGCTGCAGGGGACAAAGTTCGTGGTTTGGCCACTGCCCCAGGGGCAGCGGGGGAGGTGCAGCTACAGCTGCAGTTACTTCCAGCCCCAGGCCCACGTGGTGGGAGGAATTAAGTGGTGGATCAGATTAGGAGTGCACAGCCTGCTGAAGATTTGCGTCAGGTCCGGGTTGATGGTTCTTGAGGAAGGAGAAGTGCTGGGGTGGCAGAGCTGGCTGTATAGAAATAGCTCTGAAATCAACCACGCATCCCCTCAAGCTTGGAACAAAGTACTCTTTGCTCTACAAGCAGTCATACCCCGACGAAAAACTCAAGGGTCAAGTAAGTTGGCTGGGAACGTACTCAGATTCAGTCTCAGACTTTGGAATCTTTCTTTGGTGACAAAGAAGACTACAACATACAGCCAGAACAAGTCAACAAAGTCCAAGAGCCTACACCAAAAGCCTCCAAGAAAAACATGAACTGGCCTCAGGCCATGGAAGAGCTCAAAAAGGAGTTGGAAAAGCAAGTTGGAGAAGTAGAGGAACAATTGGGAAGAGAAATGAGAAGGATGCGAGAAAACATGAAAAACAAGTCAATGACTTGCTAAAGGAGACCCAAAAAAATACTGAAAAAAATATTGAAGAAAACAACACTTTAAAACATAGACTAACTCAAATCGCAAAAGAGCTCCAAAAAGCCAATGAGGAGAAGAATGCCTTGAAAGGCAGAATCAGCCAAATGGAAAAGGAGGTCCAAAAGACCACTGAAGAAAATACTACCTTAAAAATTAGATTGGAGCAAGTGGAAGCTAGTGACTTGATGAGAAATCAAGATATTATAAAACAGAACCAAAGGAATGAAAAAATGGAAGACACTGTCAAATATCTCATTGGAAAAACCACTGACCTAGAAAATAGATCCAGGAGAGATAATTTAAAAATTATTGGACTACCTGAAAGCCATGATCAAAAAAAGAGCCTAGATATCATCTTTCAAGAAATTATCAAGCAGAATTGCCCTGATATTCTAGAGCCAGAGGGTACTCCTAGGAACATTGTTGCCAAATTCCAGAGCTCCCAGGTCAAGGAGAAAATACTGCAAGCAGCCAGAAAGAAACAATTTGAATATTGTGGAAACACAATCAGGATAATACAAGATCTGGCAGTTTCCACATTAAGGGACCGAAGGGCTTGGAATACGATATTCCGCAGGTCAATGGAGCTAGGATTAAAACCAAGAATCACCTACCCAGCAAAACTGAGTATCATTCTCCAAGGCAAAATATGGATTTTCAATAAAATAGAAGACTTTCAAGCTTTCTCAGTGAAAAGAGCAGAGCTGAATAGAAAATTTGACTTTCAAACACAAGAATCAAGAGAAGCATGAAGAGGTAAACAAGAAAGAGAAATCATAAGGGACTTACTAAAGTTGAACTGTTTTGTTTACATTCCTACATAGAAAGATGATGTATATGATTCATGAGACCTCAATATCATAGTAGTTGAAAGGAATATGCATATATATATATGTGTGTGTATACATATATATACATATGTGTGTGTCTATGTATGTGTATATGTATGCATACACACACACACACACACACACACAAAGGGCACAGGGTGAGTTGAATATGAAGGGATGATATCTAAAAAAATAAAATCAATTTAAGGGATAAGAGAGGAATATATTGAGAGAGGGAGAAAGGGAGAGATAGAATGGGGTAAATTATCTCGCATAAAAGTGGCAAGAAAAAGCAGTTCTGCTGGAAGGGAAGAGGGGGTAGGTGAGGGGGAATGAGTAAATCTTGCTCTCATCAGATTTGACCTGAGGAGGGAATACCATACATACTCAATTGGGTATCTTACCACACAGGAAAGAAGGAGGAAGAAGATAAAAAAGGGGTGATGATAGAAGGGAGGGCAGACAGGGGGAGGAGGTAATCAAAAACAAACACTTTCGAAAAGGGACAGGGTCAAAGGAGAAAATTCAATAAAGGGGGATAGGTTAGGAAGGAGCAAAACATAGTTAATCTTTCACAACATGAGTATTGTGGAAGGGTTTTACATAATGATACGCATGTGGCCTATGTTGAATTGCTTGCCTTCTTAGGGAGGGTGGGTGGGGAGGGAAGAGGGGAGAGAATTTGGAACTCAAAGTTTTAAAAACAGACGTTCAAAAAACAACAACAACAAAAAAAAAGTTTTTGCATGCAACCAGGAAATAAGATACACAGACAATGGGGCATAGAAATTTATCTTGCCCTACAAGAGAAGAAGGGAAAGGGGGATGGGAGGGGAGTGGGGTGACAGATGGAAGGGTTGACTGGGGAATGGGGCAACCAGAATATACACCATCTTGGAGTGGGGGGAGAGTAGAAATGGGGAAAAATTTGTAATTCAAACTTTTGTAAAAATCAATGCTGAAAACTAAATATATTAAATAAATTAAAAAAAGAAAAAAAAGAAATAGTTGTGATGTGCTTTGCACAGTTTAATAAATATTTGTTCCATTTTCTTCATCCCCAAACAATCTTTCACATTTGTAAGGTAATTATATATATGTATATGCGTATGCATATTTATATGTATATGTTTATGTGCACATGTATATGTATGTATATGTATATGCATATATACACACATATATACATATATGTGTGTGTGTATACATATATTTATATATTAGAGAGCTTTCCCATCAATTATTTAATTTGATCTTTCCATCAATCTTGTGATGGAGATAGGGTGCAGGGATGAGCTTCTGTCTATCATGGAACTCTACAATAAAATGAAAGAGGACAGTATAATGGATAAGAAGACAAAATATGACAATTTGCTGCATACAAGAAACCTATCAAAATGTAAATGAAAAGTTGGAGCCAAATTTACTATGCATCATGCATAGAAGCCTCCATGGAAACAGGAGTTGTAATCATGATTTCAGATGAAGCAACAATAAAAATTCACAATTATAGGAGAAAGAAAGAGGGAAACGGTTATGCTTACATGTTTCATAGACAATAAAATAATACGTATGCAGAGTTTAACATCTAGGTTATTAAAGGAAAAACTAATCTGAAAATAGGTAAAGATAGTAAGATAATAGTTATAGGAAACTTTTATGTCTTTCTTTCCCAGCTAAACAAATCTAACAGAAAAAATAAACAAAAAAGGAAATTATGGAGGAACAAACTGTAGGAAGAATTGGATTTGAAAATTGTATGGCATCTTCTGAATAAGAACATCAAAAAATATGCATATTTCTCAATATTTAATAACTTTACAAGTATTTATCATGTCCTAGGGCACAAGGAAATAATAAATACTAAGAGGCAAAAATATTAAATGCAACTTTTACAGCCCATTTGTTGACTAACAGAGAAAGTAACAGAGGAAACATAAGCACATGCCAATTAAGTAATAGCATCCTGAATAATGAGTAGGTTAAAGTATAAATAATAGAAATAATTAATAATTATGTTAAAGAGAATGCTAATAATGGAAACAGTGTGACATGTGACAAAGATCTTTGGGTTTTGGTGACTGAGTATAAGCCAACAGTGTAATGTGTATTGTGACAGTAAAAAGATGTAAGTGTAACATTACTGAGTAGTAGTGGTAATAACCGTAAAGATGATGAAAATAGTAACTAACACTGATATAGTGATTTAAAGTTTGCAAAGTGCTATATATATATATATATATATATATATATATATATATATATTACCTGATTGTATGGTGCCCAGAATGAGGGAGGTGATAATTCTACTGTACTCTTTGTGGTCAGGCTATATGTGGAGTATTATGTCTAGTTTTTATGCCATATTTAAGAGGGACCTTTATCAATTGGGGTGCTGCAAAAGGAGGGTGGCCATGAAAGTGAGGAGACCAGAAGCCATGTCAAGGGAGAGAACATAGCTTAGCATAAAGAACACAAGTATTAATGTTAGAGTGGGCTCTATTGCTAGCCAGCTATGTGATCAATGGAAAGTTACTTTCACTCTCTGGACATTCCTTGCTATCTGTAAAATACAGTGGTTACCCTAAATGATTTTTAAGGTCTCTTAAAGCAGAGTTGAAAGTAGGAATTTTCCTTCATGGGGCAAATTCAATTGGATATGTGTGGGAGGGAGGGGAATAGAAGGAAGTGGTGGTGGTAGGGTCCCCCTCTGGTGAAGTGTAGCCACATAAGAGAATGGGTAGCTGTCTTCTCAGAAAATTTATCCAAGCCCTGGGAGAAGGGTACCATAGCAACAGGACCCTTGGGGCTAGTGATCCTGCATCAGGTTAAGGAATGGGGGTGACTGTGTCTGAGATCCAGAGCTAGCTTCCTTCAAAGCTCAGCTCATTCTCCACTCTTACTTGAAGTGACTCTTGCTGTCCTCAGCTGAATAACTTCTCCCACCTCTGAAATCATTTGTTTGTACCTGCTTTGTGTCTAACTGTATCAGTAAGGCAATAATAAGAAAGTACATGATAATTGTCAAAATGCCTGTGTGGTTCTGTATCACAAAGTATATGAGACCCTCCACACACAAGGTAGAAGTAAATCATTGTTTCGGACACCAGAGAACCATATCCCATAAGCCATTTATCCAGTTTATCAGAGCGGTAAAACATTCAATACGCAATATCACAACATGGAGCCTCACCATCCCAAACCTCTCCAACCCCCTGCTGGGGTCTTTCCCAAAACAAGCTCACAGTACAGTTAAGTCAGCCTGTTCAGCTCTAACAATCACGAGGGCGGCCATTAGCAGCCATTAGCAGCCACAGCTGCTCTCTCTCTCTCTCTGCATTTCCTGTGACATAACTCCCTTTTCCTGTCAGGAAGCTCCTCCCACCACATGTGACTTAGGCTTCCTGTGACATAAGCAGGTCACATAGCCTATTAATGGGTGGGCAAGATCTTCAAATCTAAATTGCTACTACACTAACTTATGTGGCATTATAGAAAGATTGCTGATCCTAAAGTCAGAAGAGCTGAGTTCAAATCTTGCATTTGACATTACCTGTATGGCCTTGGTCAAATGGGGTAACCTCCTTGTGTCTCAGTTTTCTTATCTGTAAGATGAAGGGGTTGGACTAGATGACCTTGGAAGTCCCTTCCAGCTCTAGATCTGTGGTATTACATATCTATATCTACATCTGTATCTATATCTGTATCTGTATCCATAACTCTATCTATAATTATATTTATATACATATACATACACAAATATGTACATACATATATACACACATAATCAGATATTTACATATATTTTTTTCTTTCAGTTCAGTCATCTTTCAGTCATGTCTGACTCTTCATGATCCCATTTGGGGTTTACTTAGCAGACATACTGGAATGCCATCCTTTGCCATTTCCTTCTCCAGCTCATTTTACAGATGAGGAAAGTAAGGCAACCAAGGTTGTGGTTTGTCTATACACACACATACATACATGTGTATATATATATATATGTGTGTGTGTGTGTGTGTGTGTGTGTGTGTGTGTGTGTGTGTGTATAAATACACACATAAATACACACACATATATAATATATAATATATACATATATACATATATATATGTATACGAATGTGTGTGAATGCGTATATCTCAACAGGATCCTTGAGGGCAGAGATGATTGTTTCTTTTCTGTTTCTGTATCCTTAGCACCAATCCAATTGCCCTGCACATCATAGATGCTTAATAAATGTTTGTTGATTAATGGAGATAAACTGAGCAATTGTAAATTCCCCCCCACCCCCTCTCTCCATGTCTGCAGTCCCAGTCTCGCCAGCTAACCAGCCCAATTCATTAGTTCATAAGCCCCTGCCCTGCTTTCTTGCTCCACCCCACCCTCCCAGGAGTGTAATGGACAAGCCTCTACCCTCTAGTGAACTGTGAAGCAAGGCCCAGAATCACTTTGGACACCTTGGCTTCAGAAACAGGGAGAGAGTGAATTGATTGCAGAGCTCACCAAGTACTATGAAAGCATAAACATTAGGGCTAAGCTGTTTTTCTTCCTTTGACATATGTGCCACTATTTCAACTTTGCATGAGTAAAACTGGTGTTTGCCTTGGCACCCCCTGGGCAAGCTTAGAGGAGCTGGCAGAGGAGACAGACAGTTCCTTGTGTGCAGAGTCATGATTAGCTCTGGTGAAGACCAGGGGAGGTTCATGGCGACCACACTGAAATCCTGCAGCATTTGGAAAGTAGGATGAGGTAGGAGGATTTTCCTCCACTCGGGGCCATTAAGCAGCCCAGATGGAAACCTGCTCCTTCTTCCTCTCTGGCCTTGGAAAACAGGATCCTGAAATTCATCTTTAGAACTGGGCTGCCAGAAGGAGGTTCTTCAGGGTTTGGGAAGAGCAGTTGTCTAGCAGACCCTTGAGATCAAGAATATTTAAATGACCAACATGCCTTGGGGGAAGTAAAATAATAGTCGTGGCTCATGTTTTCACAGTGCTGTGCAGTTCACTTTCCTTCCAGCATATTGAGGTAGGCGGTGAAAGTATTATCACCCCCATTTTACCAATGAAGAAACTGAGGTTTGGTGGGATGAATTATTCAAAGGTTATATACAGCTTTTAAGTTTCAAGCTAGAATTTGAACCCAGGACTCCTGACAGCAAGTCTAGGGTAGTTTCTCCTCAATCATATCTGTTTGTGACTAGGGAAGGAAGATGTTGTGAGAAATATTTCATGTAATAAGACAGTTCCCCACACGTGGCTATAGGTGTCTAATAAGTTGGGGTAGAAGACCAGGCTTTGAGACTGACTGAAGGCCCTTTGAAGGCAGCTATACTGGTTGCGACTCACAGATAACAGTGGATGAGTTTTGTCTGTGACCCATATCACTCAGAAACCTGTACTTGGCAACTCATCTTTTTTTTTATCTTTAAAGTACTTTTGCTATTCCATTTGGTTTTAACCAATAGATTCTTAGGTAAGATAAATTTCCAATATTCCCCATTTGTGTTTGGAGTTCAGAGGAGATGGTGGAATCGATCCATGAAAGAACCAAGAAAAACATTCTGATCGATCACTGGGTACTGGGGAGAAAGCATGGAGACAATAGCTTAGGGGCCAGCTCACCCAGATAGAGAGAAGGGTGGGGAACTATGGGCAGAACTATATGGTACTTCCAGAGGAGAGCATGCCCAGGGACTTTAGTCCCAAAGCACCATTAATCAGACTTATCTGTTGTTCTTTCATCCTGGAAGAGTACCAATGATATCAGCAGGGTGATGTCTTGACTTGCAAGTGAATTGGATTTAAGTGAGGCAGAGCTGTGCAGAGTCACCAGCCTCACTTTCTCCTCCAGGGTCATTGGCGTCCAACAGCAAGACATACAGTGAGATGACTGGCCCCAGTTGTAGTGAAAGACTTTGGCCTTTTAAAACTAAGGTCTTTCCTAGGTCTCGATTTGTCTTGAGGCAATAAGGTTAGGTAAGAACTGAGGCAAAAGGTGGCCTAGTTTGCCTTCATAAAAGAATCATTGGGAAGGGGAAGACCCCACCCAATATACAGATAATGAAATTCAGGCCCAGGGAGGTGAAGCAACTTCCTCCCCAAGGTCACACATGTAGCAAGAAGCAGTTAGGATTCGAACCTGGGTCTTCTGACTCCAAAGCCGGTCCTCTTTTGACTGTGTTATACTGCCCCGATTTGCGGAATATGCTGACAATCCCATTGCTATTTTGGGTAGTTAATTATTGCGGCAGAAGCAAGAGAGGTTAAGAATTTCTATGACTATCACAGATTTAAGGTGCTCTTTTTAAGCAATGAACTGACTTTTCTCAAACAAGAAGGAATTTGAGAAAATCCATCATGCAGTGCTTAAATCCAGGGCTGAGTCAACTGCTCCATCACCGAAGCCTGCTCTGCCAACGACTTTAATTATATTTGTCACTCATCCTAAAAAACTGCTCTGCCAAACCCAGCCCAGATGCCAAATTCACCCAACCCTAAGCCCAGCCCAGAACCTGGAACCCAGCTTGGACCCAGAGCTCACATCAGTTTGTCCCACAGCCCAGCCCAGCCCACCCTAGAAGAATTTGATGCCTAGATTTTGTACTTTTAAAATGCTATATTTAATCAACTATGAAATAATTGTAAACTGTGAAATAGTCGTTCCTACCCTGCAGGTTGTAGACTCCTGGGGGGTCACAGAGTTACAGGGCCCTTGCCTCTATATATGCACCATCCAAATCACTAAATGATTCAGTATAACACATCAGCAAACATGCCTTCAGAGGACTGAATTACTGTTATCATTTGTTGTTGATTAGTCAGTTAGTCAAGTCTGACTCTCCATGACCCCATTTGGGGTTTTCTTGGCCAAGATACTGGAGTGATTGGCCATTTCCTTCTCTGGCTCAAGTTACAGATGAGGAAACTGAGGCAAACAGGGTTAAGCAGTTCACCCAGGATAAGACAGTTAGTAAGTATCTGAAGCCAGATTTGAACTCATGAAGATGAGTCTTCCTGCCTACACACATGTTTATACTTATTATTATTTTTTAAATTATATAGATGCTATTAAAATTAATAGGCTACATATTTATTTAAAAGTATCACTCAATTCAAAGTCGCTTTTGTTATCATGCATTTTTCAATCAAATGGATCCTAACAATATACCTACTATCAGGTAATAGTCCAAAATTTGTTTTTGAGAAGTTAAAAAGAGATTCTTTTACTTGAAAAGGCTGGGAAACACTGGTGTCCAGTACATAGCTTCACAAAGTCTAGAGCCAAGTATGTCATGCTGCATTTAATATTGCAGTCCAGCTCAAAGGAAAGAACAGAGTAGCAGGAATCAGGTGATTTAGGTTCCAGGTGTGACTCATTTATATCTATGTCATTGATAATGCCACACATTTCTTCTAAGTTTCTGCATTTGTTAAGTGGGCATACAAATCCCTGCTCTTCCTCTCTTGATCTAACATTTTACAGATGAAATAATAACCTAGTCCATAGGCTGAAGGAGAGATATCACAGAATCATTCATTACCTGTTAGAGTTGATAGGTGCCTTAGACATTCTATCACCAACTCTCCCTTCATTCTTTTAAAAGGCATTTTCTGACCATCTACTATGTGCCAGATCTGTGCTAATTGTGGAGGACACATTAGCCCCAATTTGACCAGAATTTCTTAAAAGACTCATCAACCTTCTCAGTCAGCAACATTAATGACTCAGACCAAGTTTTAAGGAAGGTAGAAAGCCTTAAAAAAATGAAATGATCCGTGGTGCATAGGCTAGAGTAGAAATACTATCAAGCCATAATCTGTTAAAATTGGAAGGAACCTTAGGGAAGATTGGGACAATCCCCATAACCTGCTGACCAGACACATTTCTATATGGAAATGTGCAAGGGGTACTGCATCTGCCCAAACTAACTGCTGTATTCTTACTGAGTATCCTATGAGCAAGTAAATCTCCTTTTGCTCACTGCTGAATGATCTACAAGGGCCTTACTTCATTCCAATGTAGGACTTAAGCTACACTGTCTTCTTGGAACATAAGCTAAATTTGAAGGGCCCCAACTCCATGGGAGTGGACTTGTTTATTTCCTCCAATGATTAGGAAGCCACATAGATATAGCCAGTGGTTGCCAGGAAGCTGTGTCAATATAATCTTAGGGACAGCCTTCTTGGATTTTAGGAAAAGAGCTAACCTATATGGGGCAGGGAGGTGTGAAAAAGCCTGGCATGTCACAGAGATGATATTTTTAAAAATACTTTATTCTTTCCCCAATTACATGTAAATTTTTTTAAACATTTATTGTTAAGTTTGGAGTTCCAAATTCTATCCCTTCTTTCCTCCCCTGTCCCCTCCCTGAGATGGTAAGCAATCTCATATAGGTTATACATGTGCAATCATGTAAAATATTTCCATATTAGTCACTTTGTGGAAGAAAACTCAAACAAAACAAAGAAGAAAAGGAAGAAAGGAAGGAAGGGAAAAATAGTATGATCTAGTCTGTATTCAGACTACATCAGTTCCTTCTTTGGAGATGGATAGAATTTTTCATCATGAGTCCTTTGGGATTGTCTTGGATCATTGTATCACTGAGAACAGCTAAGTCGTTTACAATTGTTCATTGTACAATACTGTTGTTACTTTGTACAATGTTCTCCTGGTTCTGCTCACTTCACTTTGTATCAGTTCATCCAAGTCTTTCCCGATTTCCACAGAGATTATCTCATCCACAATCCTCATTTTATAGATGAGAAAACTGAGGCCTAGGGGTCAAATGGCTTTTCCGAGGTCACACAACTAGTTAATGGCAGAGCTGGGACTGGAAGCCAGATCTCCCAGTGCTCTTTCCAGTATACCTTATTACCTTTACAAGTTGCACTGGAGTTGAAAGAAAGCCTTAATGTTAGAATGCACCTTAGCCAGGTGTGTAGGATGTCCAGAGGCATTGTTGAATAAGAATAATATTTCATAGATAGGTCTATATTTCTGACAATATTCTTCAACACTTCCTCTAACTTCCTCCTCCAATGCTTTATCACATTAGGATGATGAACTTGTTTTATAAAAGTTTTATTTTTCCCAATTAACTACATATATGCATATATATATGCATGTATATATGTATGTGTGTATATGTGTGCATTTGTGTATATATATATATATGTGTGTGTGTGTATATATATATGTATGTATATACAAAGCACAACAAGACCCTTGTAACAAATGTGCATGGTCAGACAAAACAAATTCCTTGCCTTGGCCCTGTCCAAAAAATATATGTTTCATTCTACTCCATCAGTCCATCTATCAACTCTCTATCAAGAGGTGAGCAGCATGATTTATCATTGATTTTCTGGAACCATGTTTGGTCACTGTACTGATTAGGATTCTTAGATCTTTCAAAGTAATTTATTTTTATAGCACTGTTATTACCGTATAAGTTGTTCTCCTGGTTTCACTCACTTCACTTTGCATCAATTCATAAAATTCTTTACAGGTTTCTCTGAAACAGTCCCTTTCATCATTTCTGATGACATAATAGCATCCCATCATATTCATGTACCATAACTTGTTTAGTCATTCCCCAATCACCGAACGTAGCTTCTGTTTCCAGTTCTTGGTCAGTACATAAAAGAGATGCTAGAAATATTTGTTTTTATTGGTCCATTTCATCTTTCTTTGATCTCTTTGGCATACAGACCTAGTAGTTACCAGGTTTACTTTAGCAAAAATTGCTTTCCAAAATGACTAGAACAATCCACAGCTGCATTATTGGTGGAGCTAATATGGTGGTATAGCCATTCTCGAAAGTTATTTGGAATTGTGACCCCAGATTCTTGAAGGATGATCCAGTTGAGTACAAGCTCTGGTCAGGCCCTCCTAAGCTGGAAAGGCCCAGTGGCTCATCCCCAGGGGTGTATGCACAAGGGACCTAAGACACATAGCTGTGACATAAATGGATGGAGGTTGAACTGATGTGAATGGGATTAAACATCCTAGGAGTAAGAAATTCTCAATAAGGGGAACAAAAAGGCAGTCAGTGAACCATTCCTCCCAAAGGGACCTTTAGGACTTCATTCCCAGATGCCTACAAACCTGCCTTTGGCCTAACACTTCAGGGATCTGAGATTTTCAGAGGGATGTATGAGCAAAGGTTTGCATTGGAAATCACCCCCAGCTTCTGAGCCAAGAAAAAAGTTTCTCCTTAAAAACCAGGCAGAGATTTTCCTTGTTGGAGGGATGTATGTTCTGGAAGACATTTTCTTCCGGAACAGCTATGGCTTGTTGGTATTGAAGACTTGCCTGGCACAGTAATCTTCCTCTCTAGTAATGTTTGCCAAGATTTTAGGGAAACCTTGAGCTTCTAACCATCTTTTAAGCCCCAGCAGCTTTAGCTTGCACTCTGATCTTAGGCAACCCTTACCTGCCTTGAAACACATGATGGACCAAGCCTGACTTTCACTATGAATGCCATTCTTTGATCCCAAACCATTATGCTGCTTTTCTATGCCAAAAGATCTCAGAGTTAGCTTGAAAATGGTGCCTAGATTCAAAGATTCACAGGGCTAAGTGTGTTCATGAATCCACACAAGGTTTCCATCTTATTAAAAAATTCTAAATGCTACCTAATAACAGTAAAATGCAAGGGTTGGCAAACTATGGTCTGTGAGCCAAATTCAGTCTGCCTTCTGTTTTTGTAGAGCCCATGAGCTAAGAAAGGTTTTTACATTTTTAAATGGCTGAAAAAATCAAAAGAAGAATAATATTTAATGAAACAGGAAAATTATATGAAATTCCAATTTCAGTGTCCACAAATAAAGTTTTACTGGAATACAGTGATGCTCATGTGTTTATTATCTGTGGTTCTTTTCACTTTACAATGATAGAGTTGAGTAGTGGTAACAAAGGTCACATGTAGCGCTTCTCCAATTACTTTGTGCTGCTGCTATGAATTGCTGTGACACTTATAACTTGACAACATTTCAAGTGTCATGTATACCCACATTGCAACATTTTTATTATTATTATTGTCATTAGTATGTATGTATCATGTCAAAACAAGAAAAGAGAAAAAAGGTTTTATTATTATTTTTATGAGCTTGAGTCTGACGTTAAATTTGTTTCTAAATGAGAACTGTCCTTAACTACTATTATTGAATACCAAATAACTTTGGAAATTAGCTTTTTGCTGCGGACTTGATATTTCTTAATGAATTCAATCTAAAATTATAAGGCAAACCAGAGCTTATATCTGAAACATGCTGTGACAGAGTCAATTTGATGACAACGAATGTTGGCTGAATCAGAAGTGATGTCAAGGTGCTTTATACACTTCCCATGATGTCAAAAATTAAAACAAGATGTGAGATAGCCATTCTCACACAAATTTGAAGTGCATATATTTCCCAAGCTCAAACTGCAGTTCCAACAACATTTTTTGGACCTTGCTGCAAGTGCAAAAGAAATTTCCATAGTTCATGATTCATTTAGGTATGTAATTGAAGACCTTTCACCTAACCTTCAATTGGAAGTGATTAATCTTCAATGTAATGACATGCTAAAAGGTAATTATCAAGAAAATAATCTAATAAATTCTAATAGAAATGCCTTCCAGGTAAGGAATATGCTCAATTAAGCTCATACGCTTGTGTATTGATATCAGTATTTGGCAGTACCTATCCTTGTGAAAAGACATTTTCAAAGGTGAAATATGCAAAATATGATTAAAGATCAGCATTAACACTGACGATTTGCAATCAATTTTGAAGAGAGAGCACTAACTTTGAACTCCAATAAAGCAAAGTGTTGTCTCCACCAAAGAATTCATTAGTAATCCTGTGTTACCAAAAATTGCTCTCAGTTATTATTATTACAATATTTTGAATTTCATCAATAAAAATTTGTGGAAATTTGTTTTCTCTCTTGTTATATAAGTTCTTACATAATATCCTTGATTTTTGCTTCTTGGCCCAAAAAGCCTAAAATATTTACTATCTTGCTCTTTATAGAAAAAGTTTGCTAACCACTGGTTTAATACAATGAGACCACACATTTAACTTCAGCACCAATGCCATCCTTTTTAAAAATAACAGCTTTTGAGACAAACAAGGAGAATAGAAAGAGCATGAATTCAGGTCTTAGCTGGTTGTGTGGCCATGGGTAAATCACTTCCCTTTTCTGAGACTCAGTTTTGTCACCTATAATATGAAGGGTTTGATCCAACAAAATGTAAACTCCTTGAGGGCAGGGAGTGGGAGGGGTGTGTGTGTGTGTATATTTATATCCCACAGAGCCTGGCTCTTACCAAATGTTTTTGGAATTCAAATCAATTGAATTGAAAAATGATCCTAATGTTTTATGTCTTAAGGTTTATTTGAATTCTAGAAAATTTTATTCCAATATTTTATACACATATTTCATATTTTTCATTTTGAGTCCTAAATTTTTTCCCTCCCTCCAGTCCCTTTCCCACCCACTGAGAAGGCAAGCAATACGATACTCATTATACATGTGAAGTCATGTAAAATATTTCCACATTAGCCATGTTACAAGAAAAAAAGCAAGAAAAATAAAGTGAAAAAATGTAGCATTTTATATTTTCAGGTACTTTCCAGTCCTATGATTTTATGTGTAGATCTTTGTGTTACAAGTGTTCATAATATGAAGAGCTCAAGCATTTGGGGATATAGGGAGCAGGACATCTCTTGTTCCACTACTGGGAAAATGTGGAGAAATCAATTTGTGCCAGCACCCAGCATGTTGGCACTGATTTCCTTTGCAAGAAAGGAGTTTAGAAACTTGAAAAGAAGAAAAGCTTTATTCAGACACAAAAGAAACTAGAACATGTGGAAAGCAAACAGAAACCTTCTGATATCTGCTTCTGAGTCTGACCACCAACTTGTCCATTTAGCTATCACACACCCAGAAATGAACTTGCCAGGAGCTCTGTGAGAGGAGAAAAGGACTCCTAAGACCAGTAGTTATCTCTTGGACACACATATCCCCTACATATGTATTTCAATACAATTGTGCATCAAGTATGAGCTCACTTTCCCCAGAGACTTTATGCATTGCAGAAGAGAAAGAGTATGTTATACCCAAAACTAAGTTTGAGCCCACTTTCCCCAGGAATGAAGTAAGTGTGGAGGGAAAAGTGTACCTTTGGGTTGGGGGGGGGATGTTTTTATACTTCCATCCTAGTTGTATCTTCTGAGTAAATATCCTTTTTAAAATATCCTAATTGATATCAACCAGTTAATTGATCTTGGGCAAATATCATCTGCTTAATTGACATCAGGGGTAGCATAACGAATGGAAGATTGTGAACAATAGTATTGGAACCCTCAATCTCTCAGGGTTACCTCTGGAACTCTGAGGAGGGAAATAGTTAACTATTGTGTGGGAACTCTGCCAGCCAGTGAGAGTAGAACTTGGGAGAATGAATCCAGAGTGGTTTATACATTTGTTTTGTTGGCCCCTTTCTGTTTCAAATTTTACTTTGTTTTCTCAAGCCTGAAAATAAGACAGAACTGCTGATCAACAAATTGTTTAAGATGTATGCTATTATTTGAATATAGTTTGAGAAGGGGTGATTGGGAATGGAGGGAGGAATTGGATAGAAAGTGAAGACCCAAGAAGGGATTTTTTTTCATTTATTTATATACCAATGATCAGCATAGTGCCTGGCACATCACAGGCACTTAATAAGTATTAGTTGACTTACTAACTGACACTAGCACTTGGAAGAGTGCCTGGCACATAGTAAGCACGTAATAAATGGTCACTGTTGATTGAATGGTCTACAAAAAACAGAGTGTGGAGGAATGAGAGTGAATAGTAGTTCAGCCTGCTCACTCGCCAGCTCAGCACCAGGAAGCCCAGCACTGCTACATTTCACTATAATCCTTCCCCCCACTTAGCTTCCTTCCCTCTCATTTCATTCTCTTTTCCATTTCAGCCTTCTCCTTCTGAGACGTTCTCTCCATCCTTCCTGTCCTCTCACTATAATCATTTGAAGATTCAAAAGAGTCTTGGTAAAATGCATTGCAGATTGTCACAGCTTCCAAACATTCTCTATCCCTCCCCAGTCATTTGCTTTGATAATTGGCCTCATAATCATGTCAATATCAAATAAACAGATGTTCATAGTTAATCCCTAATTTTGCCATAAAAAATATACAATCTCGGGAAGAAACTGAAGGGGAAAGAATTTTTTAATTTACTGTGTATCCTTCCCCCAAATTGTAAATGGCTGAATAGTCTCCAAATGCAATATTACAAGTCAAACAAATCTCTATGTTCTCCACAGGAAGTATTGAATATCCAGCTGAAATGAAAGGGAAGAAAAAAAGGGGGAAAGAAAGATGGAGCCACTTGCCTAAAATGGACTCAGTTGAATAAAACCCCTTTCCAAGTATTTCTTATTGCTAGCATTTATTCTTTCAGGAAGCATCTAGGCAAAAAAAAAATGGCTTGGCTGAGTTTGTTTTTTTCCTTTGGAGATTCCTTAAGGCTTCAAAGGGATGTGAATGCCAAAGACCTGTCCCGCCAAACCTTGGAGACCTGACCTCCTGCAGACCACTGTGGCTTGGTACTCATGGTCCTGAACCTGAGTCCCATTTACTAAGTCTGAGACTTCCAGGAGATACCAGGGAGCATACTGGGAGAAACTGAAGGCTATTTGTTATCCTGTGAAAGGAGGAAGGGGTACAGTCTGGCCACTCCCTACTATCTTGTGGACATCTTTCCCCTCTGGATTACTCATAGCTAGCATTGTGGTTGGATCCTTAAAAGGATTAATGGAAAGACATAGGCAAGAACTACAGAGGATGAAAAGGATGAGTAGGTATGTTCCAAACCATTGGAGGGGGTGCTCATGTACATGAATACTAATGCTACTAATGATAACCAATATTTACATAGTACCTACTATGTGCCAGGCACTATGCTAATCATTTTACAACTATCATCTCATTTGATTTTCACAATAACTCTGGGAGGTAGGTACTCTTATTTTCCCCATTTTACAGAGGAGGACACTGAGGCAAGCAGAGGTTAAGTGACTTGCCTAGGGTCATACTGGGCAAATGTAAAGACATGAAGAATATCATCTTAACTTTAAGCACTTTACAAATATTATCGCATTTGAGGAGTCCAATGGATGATACTGTTCCAATACAAGCATTGTAACCAGAGTAGCATTCTTCTAGTAAGTGTTTGAGACTGGCTTGAACTCGGGTCGTCTTGACTGCGGGTCTCACACTCTATCCACTATGTCACCCAGCAGCCCGTGAGACTTCAGATCTCACAAAGCATTGAAATGTTACTGAAAGACAGTCTGCAAAGTGTTTCATAATATATACACTATTGTCCTTCCTTGCTGGCAGTCACAACACAAGTATTAAATGCCTACTATCATGTAAGGTGCTGGGAATGCAAAGAAAATAATCCCTGCCCTCAAGAGACTCATGTGGAGTTTGGAGAGTGGAGAGAAAAGTAATACAGCAGCTAAATAGCTAAGTTATAGAGTGCTGGACCTAGGTTCAAATTCAGCCTCCGACATTTACTAGCTGCTGGAGGACTGGGTCAAGCCCCTTAACCTATCTGCCTAAGTTTCTTCAACTGTAAAATGAGGAAAATAATATCGCCTATATCCTAGGGTTGTTATGAGGATCAAAGGAGATAATCTTTGTAAAGCACTTTGCAAAACCTCAAAGTGCTGTGCAATTCTAGCTGCTATTCCTTTTACTATTATTATTTATAGATTTTATTTATATATAATTACATATTTATGGAAATATATGTATATTATTTATAGGCTCAAGTCTCAGCCCCATGTGTTCCCTTTTTCCAAAAGGGGCATCAATTCTTCAATCATAAGGCTTGGGTTCAGTCCTGAGGCAGTCTAACCCCCCTAAATGAAGAACCAGAAGGTTTTTTTCACTCTATGGCAGAATTGTGAAGTCAGATAATTTCAACAAACTTTTTTTTTTTTTTATTGAGAACTGTGGTGCTTTGAGCAACGTTGATAAAATCCTCTTCATTACGGTATTGGATTGTGGGCTCTTGAAGGTAGTGCCAGTAAAGCAGAAGTTCTGGCCAATTCTACCAAACTGAAAAGACTGAGACCTCCTGGCCATGGACTACACGACTTAGTAAATGTTGGAAAGCTGTTGAATGAATGAATGGGTTTAATACTCATTGACATCAAGATCAAGAGCTGGAAGGAGAGACTTACCCATAGGTTACACTGCTAGTAAGTGTCAGAGACAGGGCTTGAAACCAGCTTTTTTCCTTTTCAAAATTTTTAGAAATGATTTTAATGATGAAAACTTAGCAAACAGAACTTAACCAATAAGATGAGCAGGTCTATATACAAAACATGATTGTATGCATAGTCATATGTCTGTACCACAGCCTGCTTGTTTCTTCTTCTCAGTATACCAATTAAACAAGTTGTCCTGCTTGTTCATCTTTCCTACTGACCTTCCTTTTGTTGTTTTCTCTGCATTTAAAAAATATTTCAATGGTCCTCTTTTCTGACTTTTCTTCTTTTTTCCATGTGGGTAATGAAATGATAGCTCTTAGTCCCATCCCCCTCACCCGAATTGAAAAAACAAAACAAAACCCTTGTATCACATATATCTATCCAAGCCACACTGGTTCTACCGAGAACATATGTTTCATTCTGCACCTTACGATGAGGAGGTGGGTAACATTTCATTACTGGTTTTCTGGAATTGTAGGGTCATTCCACTGATAAGAGTCCTTAAGTTTTTCAAAGTTGTTTTTAATCTATCATTTGTCATTCAGTCTCTTTGTGATCCCATGGACCACACTGTCCATGGGGTTTTCTTGGCAAAGATATTGGAATGGTTTGCCATTTTCCTCTCCAATAGATTAAGGCAAACAGAGGTTAAATGACTTGCCCAGGATCACATAGTTAATAAGTGTCTGAGGCCAGATTTTCACTCAAGTCTTTCTGACTCCCAGGCCAGCCCTCTATCCACAACATACTGTTTCTCTCTCTTATTGGGTAATTAAGTGGTATTCATGTTTGCTTCCTACTGCCATTGAAGTAGCCAATGGACCCCATTCACTGAACTTACAAAGGAGTGACAAGTAATTGAGCTGGATGCTGCTGAATCTTTGGTACCCTAGGGTGGTAGAGAAAAATCACCAGATCTTGGGACCAGCTCCTTATGAAAAGGTAACTTTCAAAGGGGTATGCCTTTCCACCCTGTTTGCCAGCATCCTCTAGGTAACCTATTCCCCATCTTCCTTAGATACACAGTAGAGATCCAATCCCAGGGGGCACTTAGCCTTTTAAAAAGAAGAAAAATTTTTTTGAATGTTTTGGCCAGAATTCCTAAGCAAGTGGCTGTGACAAATTAATGTTTGCTAAATTGAACTGAATCCATTGATGGTGGTAGGAAGCTTTATTACATCTACCCTTATGGGTAAGTAATGGGGTATATGGGGTATTCAGGCAGGATTTCAGGGAGGAGGACTGGTGTGAGGGCTTGCCAAGCCCTGTTCAAGCCTGCTCATTCATCTTTGGTATTCACCTGTCACCCAACTCTCACCTGTGGCTCCAAGAAGCTGTAGCACATGCAGCAGCCACATCCTGGCAAAATCATCTTGGTAGATGGGGTAAACTAGGCTGAGGATAATCCACAGGCCTTAAACCCATTGGATAGATAGAGTGATGTCTACCTTAAGCATGTGAAGATTTCTTCTTTCAGAATGGGTGGATGAGAAGCAGGCACTGTGGAGTGCTTAGAGCTTGGTCAGATATCAAAGATATCAAGGTCGTTTGCTGCACCCTGGACCACTGCTAGTCATCTTGACTTTTGTCTTGCCCCTGGACTTGGATGATTCGGAAAGAAAGAGTGAGGCTGGTGGCTTTGTCCAACTCTGCCTCACTTCAATCCAATTCACACACGAGTCAAGACATCGCTTTATGATGTCATTGGTTCTCTTCAAAAATGAAGGATGACCATCAACATCTATCCTATCAATGGTTTTCTTTCTCTGGCACCTTGATGTCTGCCAATGATATTCTCCTACCCTAGGACTGGTACGTAGAACTGAAGAGGTGATTAGGAATTCTGAGGCATAGGGCATTGGATGATAACCCTGAAGTAAAATGTCTGTTATTGACCTACTAATTTACTTCTTTGGAGCTTCTTCTTTCGTCTTCTAAGGAGGGGAAGGTAAGGAAGGGAAAAAAAGCATTTATTAAATGCCTACTATATCTCAAGAACTATGTTAAGTGCTTTACAAATATTATTTCATCTGATCTTGTCTAATGGATGTGGCCTGTTCAACACAAGCATTGTAACCAGAGAAGCATTATGCAATTCTTTCTCTGGTAAGTAGGAGGTGGAACATTTGCTAAACTCATTATACTCCAGAGCTGTTATTGTCATTTCCCTTTCCCCTTTCCTCCTATCTCCCTTCATTAATAACCATTTAGAAATAAAATTCATTTTGCTGATAAACTAACACATTACCAAAAAATCACCTTCGGGCAACCAATCTCCTGGGCTGAGCCTCTCAGTGAGCTCTCAGATAGGCTGGTTGGGGCAGGGAGTGAGTGAGGAGGGAGGTGTTAGTTCCTGAGCCCATCCTTGAAATCCTTATGGTTTGGTACCACTAGGATAACAACTATTATATAATTATTAACATGATTAACATTAAAAACAAAATTCCACATAATACCAATACGTATCTCAAAATGAGGTAATGTATACAAAGGCTTCTCACACTTTAAAATTCTGTATAAATGCCATCTATGACTAGTAATGTTATTATTTTTATCTCTTTATTATTTTATTTCATTATTATTTTTATCTCATTTTTCCAGTGGGGTTTAGATAGACCCAATGGGGTCTTGGGACAAGACACTATCTTGCCATTTACTCTTTTATATTTACAGATGAATGAAATAATTGCTTTTTGTGATTCAATAAAAGCATTAGATTGTAAAGTTATCCTTTAGGCAGACTTGCTGAAGGTATCTTTGTTAAAATTTCAGTAGCAGACAGGACAACAAAGATGATCTATATAACATCATATCTACCATCTTTCCCCACGTATAAGATGCACCCTAATTTTGGGGCCCAAAATTCGAAAAAAAAATGTATTACATAAAGTTATTGAACTCAAGTTTTATTCATATGCTCATAGCTTTCAGGCATCTTTTGGGCAAGTCTGGTGCATGTACGCATGTTTAGTCCGTTCCATTTCATGAATCTGAAGGACCTATTGTGTCCTTCTTTGAAATCAGTAACTTCTTTTTCATCAGCAATTCTTCTTGCCTCATGCTGAACCATCTTTGTGGACACAGGAATTCCAATTGCCCTTTGCTCTTCAATCCACATCTTCAATTCCCTCTCTAAATCAGGCCATTTTGCTGACTTGCCTCTCATGGCCTTCTTCTGCTGTGGCAGTTTTCAGTAGGGTTTCTTCTTCGGGTAGCCAGTCTTGGATTGTTTTCTCAGTTGGAGGAGGACCAAACTTAACGTTCAGCAGCACGATTTCCATTCACTTTTGCAAACTGGATCACTTTTAACTTGAATTCAGCACTGTATGAAAATCTTTTCTGAGACATTTCTGGGCAGAACGTGGCAAAATGTAACCTAATATACTGGTAACAAATGCAAAACAATAAGGGCAAAGACAGCAAGTGTGAAAAAGCGGGAAATGTAAGTAAAAAAAATCTACAACCACTGTATAAGATGCACCCAGTTTTTAGACCTCAAATTTTTCAAAAAAGGGTGCAGCTTATACGCGGAAATACGGTATATTATCTTCTCCTGTTCCCACATGATTTTGCCTTCCTCTGTCAGGTCTTTATACTTTGAAGCTTTTTGTTCCAAGTAGCTTAGAGATTAAGAGAATTTGACAAGGAAACATCTATTAAAAATGTTTTTTTAGTTTTATGAAGCACTGTTATTAATATAAAGCTAATAGATTCAGAGCTGGACTGGACCTTAGAGGTCGAGTCTACCCACCCCCCCTCCCCATTTTAGAGATGAGTAAAATGAGACCAAGGAAAGTTTAAAGTATTTGTCTAGGGTCATACAGCTGACCCTAGTGTCTGAGGTGGGATTCAACCAGCAGTCTATCCACTACACCAAAGTTTACCAGTCAGCAAAGGTCCAAGAAGAAGAACTCAGGGGATTGGATAGGACTTCTCTGGAGGAGTTATGGAAAAATGTGGATAAAGTAGTATAAGGGTAGGATTTTGTACCTGTCGAAGAAAGCCTCACATGGATGGAATCTTGGATCCTTCAATGTGAATGATGCCACACCAATTTTCTGGAAGGAGCAGTGCATTTGGAGCCAGAGATCCTTGGTTTGGATCTCAGCTCTGCTATCTGCTACTTGTGTTATCCTAGACAAATCATCTCCTTTCTCTTGGCCTCAGTTTCTTTATCTGTAAAATGAAAGTTCTGGGTTGTATTGAGAATTGCCAATGTCTACTATTGACTTGTACCTGACTGCCCCCTACTGGTCTGAACTAAAACTGACCCCCCCCCCCTTTTTTTGGACTTCAGAGCTCTGTCCTTTGACACTTCCCAAGCTCTGGCTTCAGGCCACTCCCCAAGTGCATTTCATTCTAAATCCATTTGCAGAACTGGAAAAGCTGTTACTCCTTGGCATTAATTAACATTTTATTTGTTCATCCTTCTCTACCCACTTGCCTATATTTTTGAGGTGACGATTTATAAATTGGATCTTCAAGACTTTTTAAAAAATTTTTTTTAGTTTTCAACATTCATTTCCATAAGATTTTGAGTTTTAAATTTTCTTCCCTTCCCTCTCCTTTCCCCTCCCCAAGATGCCATGTAATCTGATATAGGCTCCACTTATACATTCATATTAAGCATATTTTTCATATTACTCATGAGGTAAAAAAGAATTAGAACTAATGGGAGAAACCATGAGAAAGAAGAAACAAAGCAAAACAACAAAAGAAAAGGAGAGCAAATAGCCTGCTTCCATCAGCATTCATACTCCAAAGTTCTTTCTCTGGATGTGGACAGCATTTTCCATCATGAGTCTTTTGGCGTTGTCTTAGACCTTTGCATAGCTGAGAAGAGCTAAGTCTATCAAAGTCAGTCATAGCACACTGTGGCTGTTACTGTGTACAATGCTCTCCTGGTTCTGCTCATTTCACGCAGCATCAATTCCTGGATGTCTTTTCAGGTTTTTCTGAAGTCTGCCTGCTCATCATTTCTTATAGCACAATAACATTCCATTACATTCATATACCACAACTTGTTCAGCCATTCTGCAATTGATGGACATCCCCTCAGTTTCCAATTTTTTGCCACTACGAAAAGATCTGCTGTAAATACCTTTGTACATGTGGGTCCCTTCCCTGTTTTTATGATCTCTTTGGGATACAGCCCTAGAAGTGGTATTGCTGGGTCAAAGGGTATGCATATTTTTATAGCCCTTTGGGCATATTTCCAAATTGCTCTCCAGAATGATTGGATCAGTTCACAACTCCACCAACAATGCCTTAGTGTTCCAATTTTCCCCTATCTTCTCCAACGTTTATCATTTTCCTATTTTGTCATGTTAGCCAATCTGATAGGTGTGATGTGGTACCTCAGAATTCTTTTGATTTGCATTTCTCTAATCAATAGTGATTTAGAGCATTTTTATATGACTATAGATAGCTTAATTAATTAATTAGTTAATTAATTTTCTTCCTCTCAAAATTGTCTGTTCATATCTTTTGATCATTTATCAATTGGGAAATGACTTGTATCAGACTCTGTTCTCTATATGGATCATAAGACTTTAAAGGAAACTCAGAGATCAATTATTTCAAATGTTTCAATTACAAATGAGGAAACTGAGGCACAAAAGGGCAAGTGATTTGTTCAGGGTTACACAGGTAGTACAAGTAGAGTTGGCATGACATAATGCTGCCTCTTCAATTATATGGGTTGGTGGAATTTAGAGCTGGCCCGGGCAGTAAAATCACCGGTTCCATCCAAATTCCTTATTCATATTCCAGATAAGGAGACGATGGGCCAGAGAGAGGAAGTGATTTGCCTAAAGTTATGAAGTAGAAAACAGAGCAGGGATTCGGAGTAAAGTCCTCTAACTCTAGACCCAGAGTCCTTTTTATGACACCAACTCCTGGAGCAGGGGTAAGTGGATAGATTGCAGAGAGTCTGTGAACTTGGATGAGAAAAAAAGTTACAGCAATTTCCACATAATTTATCTCCTACTTGTAAACTTGTGCATTTTATTGTGTGCATAAAAAATTATTCAGAGAAGAGGTCCATGACACAAACAAGGTTAAGAATCCCTGACTTTGAGGAATAACAGTATAGACATTCAGGTAATAGCAAAGAAAAGGTGATTTCCTAATATCCCTTGCCCTCAACTAGGATGCTCATTAGCATGTTGGACAGTGTCTAAGATGTCACTATTACCAATTTATTTCTTTAAAAATACAGATATATTTGGAAGAGGGAAACATGTTAAAGGTCCACAGGCCACTAAATTTTGCTTTGGATGAATTGATCGGTGTCCTTTTCTCCGGTTGCCTGAGGGAAAAGTCTTGAAGGTGCAGACTCATGAGTTTCTGTTATGGGTGAAGATATGAGGTTATTTGGGGGGGCAGGTCTGGGTAAGTTAAGAGACTGGAGAAATCCATAAGACACTATGAGGTGTGGTGGAGTCCTGGGAGGGAGTTGGGAGTGCACAAAGACAAACTTTGTTAATTTCACAATTTTTTTGTTAGGACCTCATCCAGTTCAGGGGACCCTGGTTCTAACTAAACAAATCTTTGACCTGAGTATTCTTGTGTAGGATCTCTAGAGATAATCATTGCATTATAGCAAACTAGGCACCACTCAGCTCCCATAGACTGGGGACAGAAGGGGAAAGAGGAAGGAGGAAAGGATGATGGAACAGAAGAAGAAAAAAAGGGAAGAGGAAATGAAGGAAAAAAGAGAGAGGACTGAAATAGGGAGGGAGGGAGAGATTTTTCTCTACACCAAGAGACAGAAGACATGGTTAAAGATTTTTCTTTGTTGTTTTCTAGCTTTGTAATCTTGCATAAGTCACAACTCTTTTTTTTTTTTTGCAGGGGGAAGGCAGGACAGTTGGGGTTAAGTGACTTGCCCAAGGTCACACAGCTAGCAAGTGTGGACCCCACATCAACTCTTAGGCTCAATTTCTTCATCTGTAAAATGGGGATAATCTATGCTCTTCCTAATTTACAAGATCGCTGTAAATAGCAACTGAGTACTTATGTGGAAGCACCTTCTAGTCTGATCCATAAATCTGCTCTATGATATATTTGACAAGAAGTCATCCAGCCTTCACTTGGGGATCTCTGCTGTTTAGAACTCACTGCTTCTGGAGGCAACTCAGTCTATTCATTGTCATTACTGAAGAAAGAAGGAAGAAAATGCCAGAGAAGAGAGATAACAGGGAACAGCGGAAAGAGAGCTGATATGGAGGCAGGACACATGGGCTCAACAACGGACTACCACTTGCTACCTGTGTGACCTTGGGCAAATCACTTAGACTCTCTGGGCCACATTGTCCTCATTTGCAAAATGAGATAGTTGGACTACCTGGCCTCTAAGATACTGTCCAGCTTTCAATCCATAGGCCTATGAACCTAAGGGAGAGGAGGAGGGAGAACAAGTACTTTCGGTGTAAGTTTGAATATATCGAGAGAGAGAGAGAGAGAGAGAGGAAGAAGGAGGAGGAGAAGGAGGCAAACACAGAGACAGAAAAACAGACACAGAGAGAGACAGAAAAAAACATTCAGAGAAAAACAGGCACAGGCAGAAGTAAAAGAGAGAGACATACATCAGAAGGACTCGAACAAGATGAAGAAGAGGAGGAGGAAGAGAAAGAAAAGAGGAAGGGGAAGGAGAGAGGGAGAAGAGCTAGAGGAGGAAACAGGGAGGAGAGGAGACAGACAGGAAGGAGTAAGAAGGAAACGGGAAGGAAAAGGAGAAGAGGGAAGGAGAGAATAAAGGGAGTGGCATATAGAAGCAGAAGGAAGAATTAGGGGTGGGGAAAGGTGAGGAAATGGGAGGGGAGGAAAAAAAAGTGAGGAGGGGGAAGGGGAAGAAGGTGGAAAAGACCTGAGAGAAAGAGATGTGGGGCAAGGATTAAGCGGGAAGGGAGGGACAGCTTCCAACCCAAATTGCAATCACTAGGCCTCGTCACCCCTCTGGAATCTGCAGGTTTTGATTTCCCCACGAGAGGCCATTTAATCATTACGGGGATTTCGACTGTGCCAGCCCAGTGCGCCATTCCTCGAAGGAAGCCGACCCCAATTTTGTGCGCGGGTGTTTACGAAGTCAAAGGTGCTCGCTCTCGCTTCGCGGAGCAGGCTGCGCAGCGCTGCGGGTCGAAGCACCCCGGTAGCCCCAGCCCCTGTCCCAGTCCCATCCCCCGCCCCGGCCCCAGCCCCAGCCCCAGGCCCAGGCCCGGGGGAAGGGGCGCGGGGGGAGGGGAGGGGAGGTGGGGAGCCGGCCAGATGACAGCGAGCCTGATTAACATGGCGAGGGGGCCAAGCCTGCCCGGGCAGCGGATGAGCTCAATTAGAGTGAAACCTAATTCTTCAAGGCTGCGCTCCAGATTCCTTCGGTAATTTCCCCTTTGTTTAACTTGGACATTTTTTGACAACAGGATTAGGAGAAAGGGGGAAAAAAAACAAGAATAACAGCAGCCTTCCCCCGCCCCCTTCCTCCAGCCCTCCCCCCGCCCCCCCAAAGCGCCACCGTCAATGCCACACTGTGCCCACGTTGCCGGGCCTGAGCCGCCCTGTCCAGGGCGCTCCAGGGCGTCAGCCCAGCCCAGGCTTCTGGGGCCCCGATGCTGCCGCCACCGCCGACGCTGCCCCAGGTGCTGTAGCCTCGCTGGGCGGGCAGCCCGAGCCTCGGGGCCCGGCCGGGCGGGCTGCAGAAAGGGGCCTCCGCCCGCGTGCCAAGGAAAACGGCTCGGAGGTGGAAAGGAATAAGTATATAATCACGCCACTGTCATTACCTCTGATAGTGGGAGAGGAGGAAATGTCAGAGGCCTCGAAGAAAAACACCCGCAGCTTTAATGAGTCCGCTGGAGGGGAATTATCAGCATTAATCATCCCGCCGAGCAGAGAGGAGACCGGCGGCGGCGGCGGAGCTGCCACGCACAGGATCACTTTTTCCATGCTGTTGGAATGCGCTCCCGTGGCTCCAGGCTTCTTTCGGAGAGCTCTTAAATAATAATAAAAAACCCAAACCACTAATCCGCAAACATCCGGAAATATAAACACGGATGAGCCAGGGGACCTGCAGGGAGTGGTGAGGGGGTAAAGGGGTGGGAGGGAAGTGTGTCGGGGGAGCTGTACCTCGGGGAGCTCAAGGTCTCCTAGTGGCGGGATCTGCTCTAGAGGGGTGAAGGGGGAGGGACGAAGCCCTTCCAGTGGTGCCAGAAGAAACCCCCTCACGGTCTGGTGGCACAGGCCCCCTGCCTACATTCCTGGATGCTGGAAGGATCTCCATCATCACTGTTAGGCAAATATTCGAGTGCGGTGGAGGACTCTTTATCTGATTGAAGTACTCCATTGGCACTGCAGAGCATTGGGCAGGGCACCCAAGGAATGGTGGCACTGAAGGGATGGGAGCTGCCCTGGGGAAGACCCAGTTTGGAGTTTCCCTGAGCATATAAATTCCTTAAGGGTACAAACTGCCTTGACAGTGCCTAGTTCATAGTAAATAATAAATGATAACTGAATTTAATTGAAGGGATTAGATGCTCTTGGATTTCTTGGTCTTCATTCCTGGGATCTTCACCGGCTACTTTTGTCTGCAGACAGAAGGGGAGCTATCCTTGTTTTTATAGTGCCTTACTCTTAGGGTGTGACCTCCTGCATATCTTATATAATCTTGTCATTTTATATGACTGTACAAAGCAAGTGAATGGTGCATTTATCTTCATAGTTTAATTCTTGCCAGTTCTTTTCATGCAGGGAAATCTCCTAAAGGTAAAAGTAAGTGGGGAAAAAATGATCATTAAAAAAACGTACTGTGGTACTGGATTTCTTCAAGCCCATTTCCTCATCTGTAAAATGGGAATAAAACTTTCCTTTCCAAGTCGTTGTAAGGAAAACGCTAAACTATTAGGTGATTGTATAGCCATAAGCCATTCGCCCTGAGTTTCTCACATTCATTTCTTCCAAATAGTAGTTAAACGTTAGACACCAAAAGACAGAAAGACAGGTAATCCACCTATTGACAGCTCTAGTCTTCTCACTATTTTGTCCAGCCTTATTTGTAGAAGAGGAGGCCAAGTATTATACACTATCTCCTCTGTTCTCTGCTTGGAACTAGGCTAAGGGAAAATTGATATAGCTGAGGCCCTAATTATAGGCTGAAGGAGAAATACATACTTTTTCCTTGCCTTATAATTCTATCCTAGAGTCAGGCTCTGATCAAGTGTTTGTGGATGGATGAGTTGGTGGGTTGAACAGGGCTAGCCCTACACAAGACTGAAGCACAGTTGGTCACTCATGTGATAAAGTTAGGCATGTCCCCACACCCAAACATATCCCTCACTGACTTCGGACAGTACTTAGCATCCACCCACCCACTCGTCCATCCATCCATCCATCCAGTCATCTAAACATATTAAGAACCTATTGTGAGCAGAGTACTGTGCCAGTCTCTGAGAGAGAGAAAAGTTTGGAAAAGATGTAGCTCCTGCCCTTTTGGACCTCAGACTAGCAGTGTTCCCCAACGATTTTACTTTCCGTTGACACTGTATATATCTTGAATGTACTATTTTTTTTCATGTTATCTCTCCCAATAGAATATGAGCTCCTTGAGGACAGGGACAATGCTTTTGTCTTTTTTTGTATCCCCATTCCTTAACATAGTGTCTGCACTTAATAAATGTTTGTTGACTATTGATTAGTCATTTATTTGGTTAAGGCTTCAAAGATTCAAGGTAAGAAGCTTGAAGGGTCAAATGCTAAGGCATGATTAGTCATTAACACCTGGACTTAGTTTAGTTTATCAGGTTACCCCAGGTTGAATGGACACAGGAGGGGTGAAATCTAATGGATGGGGAATCTGGTTCATTTTCCTGGGAAAACAATTCCATTGTAGTAGGGATCTTGAGCATGTGAAGGATAGCAGAAGGACTCTGGGCGATAGGGATGGGAAGACAGGAAAGGATGATGATGTACAGATAGGTAGGAGAGCAACACCAGGATTAAAGGATGATTTTGATTCAAACCTCCCTTCCCCTCACTCTTACTCTCAAGCTGGAGTGAAACCCCAGGTATGGAAATGTAAGGAATGAGCTTGGAATAGTGGATTTCCTGTTTAGCGCCAATGCAGTTCACTCTCAAAAGCAAATGCCTTCAAACCTAAACCCTAAATCATTTCTTTTCACTGTGGAGTCTCTAGACTGGCTTCGGAAGAGAAAGAGAAACTTGTGCCAAACAAGGCATTATCGATAATAAATTACAGTCCCTCACATGTCTATGCTGCACTTCACAGTTTTCCAAGTGTGGCTACATCTATGATCTGATTAGTCTCATGACAATCACGACATAGGTGAGATAAGGGCTATTATCCTAATTTTACAGATGAAGAAACTGAGTAGGTTAATGATTTGCCTAAGGTCACAACTAGTTACTGACAAAGCCATTACTAGAATACCTGGTCAGGAGACAGTTGTGCCATTTGTCAGGGAGGAGGGGGTAGGTTTGGGGAAAACATCAGACCATTTCTTCTGAAGAAATTATGAGTCTCTTTTGGTGGGGGCTGAGAAAAGTCTTAAGAAAGCTTTTCTCTTAATGAAATGTACTGTAACTCAAGAACCTGCAAGCAATAAATTTTGGTTGATTTAATTGGAAAAAACTTCCCAGGCTACTGGGCAAAAGGAGTTCAAAATAGGGAGATTGGTTTTACTTTTGTTTTTCTCTTTTTGCCCATCTCAGCCCTCTACGAGCTTCTTTGGATCAGGAACCTTGTCTTAGGTTTGTATTCTGTAATATCAAATACAACTGTTTTACATTGCAGGTTGAGCAGTTGTTGAATTAAGTGGATTGAAAAGTTCCTAGGAAAAATGTGTTACACTTTAATAAGAATTAGTTTTATTTGTTTCCCCTCGATGGAATGTAAGCTTCTTGAGGATTATCCCTTTCACATTGTGACTTTCCCTATCAAGGTTTCAATATATTGCAGTTTGGCATAAAAATTAAATGGGAATTTTGGGGAAGCTTTGCAGAAGCCACAGATGACATGAGAAGGCCAGCAGATAACACAGAAAAAGTTTAGAAACTCAGAAATGTATAAACACGTGTATACTATTGCATAATATCAACATATTTTGTTTTTAAGGTACTTTAAACACCCCATAAAAGATAAGAAAAAATTCAGATTTCTTCTCTGGCACAAAGGAAGGACCAAAATTTTTTAATGCAGATTTTCCAGCTTGCAGAGATACTGCACTCCTAACCCCCACAATATGGAAGGGATAACTGTATTCTGTTTTTGTATTTATATCCTCAGCAACTACCATGGTTCCTGGTACAAAGTAGGCATTTAATAAATATTTATTGAATGAATTTCAATGCAATAGACTTGAAAAAGATTTTATTGATATTTTCTGTTTCTTACATTATCATACTTATTCCAAGTATTTTCCCCCGCTCCCTCCCAGAAAGTCATCTCATATAACAAATAGCATTTTTTAAGAGAGGGAAAAAAAGTCACACAGCACAACTGAATGATACATTGAAAAAGTCTGAAAACATACACCTACCACCTCCACGAAGGGATAGATTGGAGTGTTTTCTTCTATCTCTTCATCCAAGTACTGCTTGCTCAATCTTTAAATAAAGCTACTGTTACAAAGTTGAATGACAGATCAGTGCTCCTAAGGAGCTTATAATATGACCTGACACAGATAAACATAAGGTACCAGAGAATACCAATGCTTCTTTCTCCCCATTGTGTAGATTCCAATGCTGCCAGGAAGAACATGTATAGTTTCCTCCCTCTACCCTGTTCTCTGTTGTTTCTAGAATTAGACTTGAGCAATTTCAATCAGTTGACTCAGCTACCTGGGGGGAAAGTTGAGGGACAGAAACAATCATGGATAGAGTAGAGTGCACCACCTCTCCCCCAAAACAAACACACTTTTGAGCTCAGTGAGATGATGAGAGCTAGGGACAGGCTTCCTGGAAAGTGGAGAAGAGAGATTATTAATGGTGATTAGTCATCCTGAACCTACTTTGGGTTGGAGATAGAGAAATTTCATTGAGAGAGGCAAGGTGTGTTCCTACATCTCCTGTGTGAAGCTCTGGGTAATAAACTGTGGTAATAACAAACAAATGAATGGATGAAAATTATGATTAATGAATTTAATGAATGGATGAATTTTGGAATAATTGGATGAATGGATGAAAATTAAAATTAAAAAGGATTAATAATAACAAAGGTACGTTTTTGTGTTGGAAACTTATTCAGTGATTCTTCCTCATATGACCCAGTGTTAATAGAGCCGGTCCCCTGAGAAAGGTTATGAGTCCCATCTGCTGGAGCACAGAAATGAGGGAGAACAGACAAAGCAGAGTATAGTGCAAGAACCAGGGGCTATAGAGAATAGGCATGGGGTTACTGGTGAGATGACAATCATCCAGAACTTGAATCCTCAGGGTTTCAGTTAGGGCCTAAAGAGAACTGCAATGAAACTGTAGTACAGAGGTGCCTAACATGAGGGGGAGTTGGGAAAGGGAGGAGAGACATGTGGCCCTTACTTAACAAAATCAATAAAATATCATAAAACACAGATATTATATTTTAAAACTAAGTGAATATGTAGACCACTGGGATCCTTATATACAGATTAATGGCCTTGGTTTCTATTTGACTTTGATACCATTCCTATACAGGACAGTGAATATATATGTGAAAATTATAATGACAAATTCCTAATGTAGTTAGTTTCAACCAACTTAATAGATTAGTCCTAGATAGTTGTTGGAAACACATAAAAGTTACCTAGGGTCACATAGCTAGTTAGTGCAAGAAGGAGAACTTGAAACAGGGTTCTCCTGGCTCTACGCCCAGCATTCCATGTATTATACCAAACTGCTTCTGCTGACTATTGCTACTGGATAAATAGAAGAATATATCAGTGGAACAGACAAGCGTATTTTAGAACCAAATGGATTCAACAGACTGTTGTTTAATAGGCCTAAGAACACAAATTATTGGGGAAGGGACTCAAATTTAAAAAAAAAATCACTGGGACAAATAAATAACACATTGGCAGAAAATGAGATTAGACCAATATTCAACACCATATACCATAACATATTTCAAATGGTTCAAAGATCAAATCATATATGAAAAAGTTATATCATAAAAATTAAAGAAAATGAAAATATATTTCATAGCTATTGTGGGGGAAGGGGATTATATCCTGACAGCATAGAGAGCAAATAACACAATTCAAACTAAACAGTTTCAGTGATAGACATGTTGTATACTACTGTATTTGCATTTTGCATACATTTTGCATTTACTTACACGTGTACATGTTTCCCCCAATAGCTTCCTCAAGAAACAATAGTTTCTGGAGGACAGGGATTGTTTCATATTTATTCGTATCAGCATATAGTATAGTGCCTAACATATAACAGACTCAATAAATGCATGCTGAATGAATGTTGAATATATGTGGGCTAGACAAGAAATTGTATGACATGTGATACAGGTAATATGTGATATTAATGTGATCTTGGTTATTCATATATCATGTGTATCATAGGTACTACTTGTAAGGGCTAGCACAGAACTTGAAAGATAACAGACACTCAATAAATACTTATTAAACAATAATGGCTTATATTTAAAATGCAGCCACATCTATTACCTCATGTCATCTTCTCAAAATCCTTGTGAGTTAGGTAATTAAAACATAATTGTCCTTGTTTTACAGATGAGAAAACTGAGTCTTAGAGAAGTTAAGTGATTTGCCTATGGTGACATAGGTAACAGATATAACACTCTCTCCATATATATACATACATATACATGTATATTTATACACAGACATATATATACATACACACATATGGAACAATAGCAACATGCATTTATTTACATATGTGTATGTGTGTTGCCATCATTGTTTTATTTTATTATTCTACATGATGTGACATAGGTAAAAATGGTAGTTCACACCCAGATATCACGTTAGTTTATCATACAGCAACTTGGTACATTGGTAAAGTTCTATTTGAGTTCCACTGTATTGAATTGGAGCAAAATTTTCAGGAAGGTCACCAAACGAATACATTTCTGTCTTCTTGATAGAAACATCAAACACTAATTATAAGGGGAAAAAGAGACTTTGTCATCCTTAGTAAGAGAAATTCACCCTGCCAGGGTCAGCCCTCTCTCTAAGCCCAGAGCACATTTTCTTTCTGCAACCCGCCTTTTGTCTCTAACAGAGGTTCCTGATGGTTCGGGAAGCAAATGCAAACATCCAGACCTCAGATCAGTGAATTTGGGCTTCCAGCTTTTCTTGCAATTATTCCCCAGAGTCAAACATTCACTTAAAAACAAATTCATTCCATGAAGCCATATTAAATTCCTATGTAGGTAGAGCCCCAACAACACACGTGAATGGAGCCAAAAGGGTGATGGTGGTAGGGAGGAGGTGGAGAGTGTAACCTAAATAATTGTCAAAGTTGAGGCAACAATTTACCATCCCTTAGTGTACACAAACATTTTTCTGAAAGTCACAAATCAAAGGTGCTTGATGTTCGGAGTCATTTAAAATGCTACTTACCTAAAACCAGGAGATGAGAAACATGTGGCCAGCATTTCTTGGAGAAGTTCAGGGAGGGGGTGGGGTAGGGAACATATGCATCTTAAAGGAAGACCTAAAAATACTCTAAAAGCCTCTAGTTCACTTAAACCATTAATCCTGCACTGAAGACATTTCCACATTTTAATGGACTGCAATTAAATCCAATATTTCTTGATACAAGTGTCAGGTGTTTTCAGCCGTAGCACAAATGAGTGCTCCGTGCCATCGTCCTGCCTGGGAAGGCGTTCAGACCGGGACTCATTTGAACAGCTCAATGTAAACACCGGCACCTAATTCCATCTGCTTGGGGGCCATCTGTTGTTTCTTTGAGGTCTCGCTGCCCGTTTGTCTTGTGGATACCGTTTGCAGGATGCGTCTGGCTTGGTGATGGATAGCTCAGGATTGGATGCACTGACTTCATGCTTTCATAAAGCAAGACAGCTGTGGGGAGAGGCTGGCCTTCAGGAGCTGGAACGGTTTACATTTTCCATCTCTGCACCTCTTTGGCTTGCTGAAGGAGTGGGTTTTACCAGACAAGTGAGTAAATAAAGCAATATCTGCCCTCTGAGTGAGGAGGGGTGTTCCAATGCTCTTTAAATAGCAATTACAGAGAGAACCCAAACTCACAATCTGGAATCCTCTTGGGCAAAGGTTGGAGAACCATGTTTAGGTGCCTACGAGTAGTGTTTCCTATATGATCATCTTGAATGCCTATTAGAAAGCACAAGACACCTTAATAAGGTCATCTCACTGTAGGTTTGGCTTGGTCTCTCTGGCCTTCATTGGTCAGTGGCTAGACAGCCAGGATAATCATGAAAAACACTCTGAATTTGAGTCAAAAGACTTGAGACCTGGAGTCTGAGTCAGTTAATCAACAAGTATTTATTAAACGCCTTCTGTGTAGTGCTATGCTAGGTGCTGAGCATACACAACAATAAATAAGATGGTCCATGCCTTCAAGGAGTTTACGTTTTATTGAGGGAAACAACATGTACCCAGATTGACATTCTATACAAAGTATATTTTGTGCAGTAGATATTTGTGCAGTAGATAAAATATATACAAAATTAATGCATTCAGTGGGAGGTGAGAGACACATGTTTGTGTATAAATATATACAAAATAAATATGATAAATGAAGGTAGTCTGAAGACCTTGCTTCAAATTCCAACTCAGTTACTTGCTGCTCATGTGACTCTAAATGATGCATTTAGCCTTTCCAAGCCTCAGTTTCTTCACATATAAAATGATGACATTAGATTAAATGATCTGCAAAGTCTTGTCCATTTTTAAATTATAAACCTATTTAACACTGGCTTCAACCTTCAAATGCCAAGATGGTATGAGAGCTTGGGAGAAGAGAGAAATCCTTCTTCCTTCCTGCCTGCTTCCAGAAAGGACACATGGGGTTCCAGACCCTCTTTGGGGAAAGGGGTCAATTGCTAAGCAATTGACATTGTAGAGGAACAGTGTTTAGTAGGACCCTGTTTCCAGCTTGTCTCCCAGTGGAAGATCTACTGTTTTAATCTGTATAGTGACTTCTTCAGATTTCTGTTTGCTATCTGCTTGGATAAATGGATTTACTTGTTATTCACTATTTGTCATGGTCTTTCATGTAACTAGAGTTTGGTGGGAAGGGGTCAAGCCTTCAGATATGAGCTTGGGGTTACTCTTTCCCCTTTAAGGGATAGCAACCAAGAAACGCATCTTGAACCTAAGGGGAAAAAATTTTCCCCTAGACTAGCAATAGTTATTGGATCAGATAGATATAATTCTAGTCCAATACCCTGAGGAAAGCAGAGTGGCCAGTCTCATGGTTCTTTCTCTGGCTCTCCTCCAGGGAGGAATTGATGTCTCCCTTGGAGAAGGATGGCAAGATTCCGGAAATATCTATCAAAGCTTCCTTGTGAGCCATATTTAGATGAATCCATTCAGACATACATGTAACCTGAGTGCAAGGATGTGCTGGTAAGTATTTAATAATCATCTCTCTGAAAACATGACACATTTATAATTAATCTGCATTATCAACACTTTCTTAAGTCTAGGCAATTAAAAAAGCCTCAGTAACTCAAGTCCTGATTTGTAGCATTTGTCAATTTTATGCTTATATTGAAAACTTATAATGGCCCTTGAGCCAGTTTGAGCTGGCTCCAGCCTACCTTGTCTACATGGACAGCACAAAGATCTCACAATCCTCAGTTTCACATGGTCAACAACTGACAGGTTGACCTGGTTCCAATAATCTTGAAATTCATCCACAATTCCAGATTTAGAGATCTATAGCTCACAATTGTCCAGCTAAAGATATTCATGCATTCTTCCTTTCATTGGAAGCAGTCCACCAAGTGCTGACTGGTTGGATCCCTAAACCATGTGGTAAAAGCAAGGCTTAGGGTCATAGATTTAAAGCAGAAGGAGACTTCAGAGGGTGTCCTAATACAAACACCCTCATTTTACAGATTGGGTAAACGAGGCAAGGAGGCCACATAACTTGTTCAAGGAGAAAATGGCAGTCAAGATTTGAACTAAGTCCTTTGACTTCAATCTAACATTCTTTCCATTGTACTAAACTTGACCCCGCCTGACCTAGATTAGACTTGAGGATGGTGCCCCATCTCAGACTGGAAACTATGACTTGCTTGGCCAAATGTGCTTGGCACACAAATAAGGAAGAAGAATGACTCCTTATGCTCAGGAAGGTGGTGTGGTATGAGAGAAGGAATAAAACTATGAGCCAGGAGATCTGGTTCTAATTTCCTGCTCTGCTGCTAACAAGCTGGTGATTTGGGGGCTCAGTACAGAGGCATTGATCCATCACACCCTAAAGGAAGGTCCAGTTGGGCTTAGCTTCTAGGCATAGGGGATGGGTTGGCCTGTTGCTTTGTTATAGCTACTTGTGAAGGAAAGTAATGAGAGTGAGGGTTTGGAAAAGAAGACTGCAGGTAAATAGCAGAGGATCTAAAACACTAGGCTAAGGAATATATGTGTTAACCTATGGCCCTGTTAATCTATTGCCCCTAACCCTCTAAATAACTTCTACTCTATTCAGCCCAAACTCCTCATTGTGGTTTAGTGGAAAGTCTGTTGAACTTGGAGTCAGAGGACCTACATTCAAATCCCATCTCCTTGGGTGACCTTTGGCAAGGCATTTATCTCTCGGGGCCTCAGTGTCTTCAGATGTAAAATGAGAGGGGTTGGACTAGAGTCACTATAAAGTCCTTCTTACTCATTAATCTGTGATTCTCACTGTCCCTTGGACGTACTGTTCTCATTCTACCTTCTATGCCTTTGTTCATTCCCTCTCTTTTTTTTGTACCTGGATGGTACAGTAGATAGTGCACTGGGCCTAGAGTCAAGAAGACTTGAATTCAATCAGGCCGCAGATACTTACTAGCTGTGTGACCCTGGGCAAGTTCCTTAACTTCTGTTTACCTCAGTCCTCACTGTAAAATAGGAATTATAGCTCCTACCACGGAGGCTTTTTGTGAGGATTAATGAGATAATATTTGTAAAGTGCTTAGCACAGTGCCTGGCACATAGTATGCACTATATAAATGCTTAGTCTGTTTCCCTTCCCTTCCTTTCTTCTCTTCCCCATTCAAGTACTACTCCTTCTGGAGATCCTGCCACCTCTATGAAGCCTTTCCAAATACTCACCATAATGTACATTGTAGAATCACAGAATTTCGATTAGAAAGACCTCCAGGTCATCTGGTCCATCTAATAGCTCGAAAAATCGTTTCTTATAAAACATACCAAGCATATGGTTTCTGTGGGACAGCGGTGCTGGAGCTTATGGCAGGACTGTCACTGACACTAAGAAGGGAGGGTTGGGAGCATGAGCCATGGACAGACTAAGGCCTCTCTTTTTTTCTCTATTTTGGTTACCCCAAAGTAGTTTGGTCTCATAAATTTAAGCAGCAGAAAATGATGGATGTTCTGAATCTGAACCATATCCTTCCACTCCAGTGGAAACATTCAAAAACATGTCATGAGGAGAAATTGGTCCAATCATTAAAGGGAGAAGGAACAAAAAAACCTACCACAGGATGAAACTGATTTCTGCAGTAAAACAATATTGTCATTAAAAGTCAGTTATAAAGAAATACCAAGACAATTAAAAGGCTGATTTCTCTCTCATAAACTCCATACCTGTGAGCAGCAGTAAGCCTGGGTGGTCCAGCCTCTGCCCGAAGACTTACCATGAGAGGAGAAGCCGCAGCTTCTGGGGGATGCCCATTCTACTTCTGAAATCCTCAAATTGTTAGGAAGCATTTCTTAAAGAGTCAAGTCTAGATTTGCCTCTTTGCCACGTCTATCCATCGTTCTCAGTTGTGTCCTCTGGGGCCAAACAGAAAGTCATTCCTCCTCCACATGACAGACCTTGATGTATTTGAAGACAGCCATCATAGACCCCCTAAATCTTCTCTTGTGATAAGCTAAATATCTTCCTTTCTTTCTTAAAAAAATTACTGTGACTTAGAAATTATCAACGAGCCTAAACATTTCAGTACACAAAGAGGATTGTGTAAGAGGCTCTGGATTTCTGTTAGTTTAATTAGTTTGAGAGAGTTGTATATCTATAAATTTAACAAGAAGTAGCATTACTCTCTTTGGGTCTTTTCTGCATTTCTGAATTTCTTTTTTTCTCCTGCATATTTTTTAAAAGTTACATTGGACCTTTTTAAAGCATAAATATCACTCTCATTAAGCCTTTCTCCCTCCATCCCCCCCAAGCCTTTCTTTGTAACAAATGTATTTAGTCAAGCAAGACAAATCATCACATATCCTGAACACACTTCCAGCTTACCAGTGTACTTCATCCTGAACTGAACACAATTCTCCACGTGATCTGGCAAAAGCAGAATGCTACAGCAACGCCTGTATTGTTCTGGACACCTTGCCTCTCAATGCAGCCTGAGATCTCATCAGGTTTTTAGCTACCACATCACACTACTGACCCAAAATGAGTATGCAGTCTACTAGAATCTCCAGATCTTTTTCCATAGAGATTTTGTTTCAGTCCTGCTGCCTGACATTGTGAAACTGATTTTTTTTAACTCTGGTTTAAGGCTTATCCCTATTAGATTTCATCTTATTCAATTTGGTGCAATGATTGAGCCTGCCAAGATCTTTCTGGATCTTGATTTTGTAGTCCACATGTTAATTGTACCTCCTAGCTTTGTATTATTTGCTAATTTGATAAATATTCCATCTAATCATTAAAAAAAGTTGAATAGTATTCCCAAGTCTCAGAGTAGAACCTCTGTGTGAATCGTGCTCAAATCTAAATCCTCAGTTTCAACGTTTTTCCCAAGCTCCAGTCCAATAGTGCCAGTTTCTTAATGGATATTTTCATGTTTTTTTTTTAAATTTTAAGGACTATGTCTTCCTATTACCCAAATTGGAATGCAGGTGCCTGATTGCCCACTAGACTGATCTCCAAATGTATAGCAGTGCTGATCGACTCTGTTTCTCACCTAGATTATCCTGCCCCACTCTAGGTGACCTGGTAGGTCCCCATTCCTGGGGGCTTACCAAATTAATGTTGAATATAATTTAGATATTTGATCGATATAGTCAGTTGTAGCTCAGAATTCCCAGGCTCAAGAGATTCACCAGTCTCAGCCTTTGGGTAGCTAGAATCACAGACATGTATCATTTTTGGGATATCTCCACTGCTCTCTGTGTCAAAGCATATAAATGGTCTCTCTACATCTTATCTTTCTTTCTAGTTTATTCTTTACACTTTTACATTATTGTGTAAAAATCTTTGCTGTTTTGAATTTATTTTTATTCTAAGCTTGATAATCACCAACTAAACTGGGCATTTTCATGCATAGTAGAACAAAGAAAGAGATGAATAAACTTTGTAATATAATTCTCCTATCAACGTTATCCTCTACTCTACCTTCGTGGTTCTCTATTATTTCATGGCATTTAAGGCCCTTTGCTATCTAGTTCCAAACTTCCTGGTGGTCTGAGTCACTTTTCATTCCCTGATCTCATCCTCTCTCCATGCCTTTGCTCACCAATTCCAACATCTGGAATGGGGTACCCCCCATATCTCCCTCTCTGTTTGCTGAAGACCTTTCTTTCTTCAAGGCTCAACTCAGGTCTCACTTCCTCCATGAAGCTTTCCTGGTTTTAGGCTCCAAACACCTCCAATGAGAGTGATTTCTCTATACATACTTCATAGCACTTGCCCCAGAACTCTCCTTTATATAATAGTTAATTGTGTACGTGTCTTCTTTCCCTTCCTTCTCACTCTTTGCTTGATTGTAGGTCAGGATACATTATATCTAACTCTATCTTGAGAGTGCTGTTTTACCCATAGTAGGCTCTTAACAAATGTTTGAGTTGAGTCGAATGTCTGGCACAGTGGAAAAATGGCGGATTTGGAGTCAGGGCACCTGGGGTTGACTCTCAGCCCTGCCAACTTACCTGTGTAATCTTGGGTAAGTCATTAGCCTCTTTGGCTCCCATTTTCCTCATTTGTAAAATGAGGCATCACTAGGTGATGTCTAAGGTTGATTCCAACTCTAAGTCTATGATTCATTATTTTGTTCAATCGTGAATTCTTCCAAGATAAGGATTATACATCTTATCCATTTTTCTCTTCTCCCACAGAGTTTTAGCTCATTGCCTTGTGCATAACTACCTAGGTGGTACAGTGGGTCGAGTGTTCAACCAGATGTCTGGAAGACCTGAGTTGGAATCCTGCTTTAGGTACTTACTGGCTAAGTGATCCCAAGTCATTTACGCTCTATAGACCCTCGTTCTCCATGTGCAATATGGGAATAATATGGGATATGGGAATATGGGAACCAATATAGGAATATTATTAATATATGGGAACATCAAACCAATATGGGAATATATTATAATACATGGGAACAGCAAACCAATATGGGAGTGATATCACCTACCTCACAGGGTTTTTGTGAGGATCAAATGAGATATTTTATGTATAGCAATTTATAAAACTTAATATTGTTGTAAAGCTTAAGTAATTGTTACCCGGGAAATAATATTATATAAATAAATGAACAAATGAATGGATTTGCCCCATCCTGGATAGCCCCGCCCCCCCATCTTCCATGACATATGGTCAAATTCTTTAGAAGAATTTAAAAGTGTTTATCAAGAAGTCATAACTATCAGAAAAATTTCAAGCTGAGAAGTCTTTTCCAAAAGTGTTTTCGACAGGCTTCCAGGCCCTGACTGAAGGGGGGGCAGTTCTGGGAGGACCAAGCCCAGCTTGAAGTGCTTGGTGGATTCGTTTCACAGCCGACTGTGGTAAGTGGATATCCAAGCACTCTGAGGGTCAGCTCCACTGGCTAGCTCCAGGAAACATTTCTATAATTACTAATCATCCACACGATTCCTCAGCACAAGCTGGTGCCAGAAATAACCTAATCGTTTAGAAACATATACAAAGCCGACCCCCAATTACAGTGATTATGTGGAACTGGCAGAGAAGGAGTCTTGGGAAAGAAGAAAACAACTCCTTTTGTTACACACTGGAGGCCCCAATTACAGGCTCGGCGATGGGGAATTGGGTCTTCCTGCTCCACTCTTTCAGTTGTTCACAGGGGCACCTGCCCTTTGGGTTTACATTGGGCTCCCAGATCTTGAATGCCTTAAATCGAAGGCTGTTTCTGTGATTTGATGTGGGAGATAATGAAAAAATACCACTCCTACTTACAGATATCTACCCACAAACCAGTCCTGGCTTTGAAATGACACCTTTCCAGACTCATTTCTCCCAGTTAAGGCTTTAGGTGTCCAGGTGGCTCCTATCAACAACATACTTGACACTGAGCAATCAGTCAATAATAATTATTAAGTACCTCACAAACAGCTGTGTGACCTGGGCAAGTCACTTAACCCTGTTTGCCTCAGTTTCCTCATCTGTAAAATGAGCTGGAGAAGGAAATGGCAAACCACTCCAGTATCTCTGCCAAGAAAACCACAAAAAAGGGTCATAAAGAGTCAGACATGACTGAAAAATGACTAAAACATGTGGCAGGCACTCCTAGGAAGTTGAAATACAAAGATAAAATCAAAGTAGTCCCTTCTCTCAAGGAGCTTGGAGTCTAATGGGGGAGACAAACGTAAATAAATATGTAGAAAAATATATACAATATTAGCACACAAGGTAATTTTATGTTACTCTGAGGAAAGGAGCTAGCAGATATGGGGAATAGAAAAAGGCTTCATGTAGAAAGGGGTACTTGTGCCAGTCCTTCTAAGATGTAGAAATAAGGAGAAAGTATATTCCAGACACAGTGGATAGCCACTGAAAAGACAACGGGGAGAGAGGGCTGTGTTAACTGTATCACAAAGGCCAGTTTGGACTGTCTTGAGTGGGAAGGAGAATAAGGTCCATAAAACCCTTGGCTTCCTGGCTATTACTTGCAGAGAGTTGCCATTTTAATGACAACAGATAAAGCTGGTAAGGGAGATTGGAAGCAGTTTACTAAAATTAAGAGGCAATACCCTTGGGAGAGGAAGTAACTATACTAGTAGGAGAGGCCAAATGGCAAAAGCCAGGATTTAAGAAGACCTGGGTTCAAGTCATGCCTCTGACACATACTGGTTGTGTCACCCTGGCCAAGTCATTTAACCTTTAAGCACAAACCACTCTTTAAAGTGGTTAATTGTGCGAATAAGCTAATTATGTTAGTAGAAAAAGTATTCTCACTGGGAGCTCTTTATGATGATGAAATCAGAAATCTAGATTGGAAAAAAAATACTTTTCTCATGAAGTTTGTTATAAGGATCATATGAGAATGTTACATAAAGTGTTTTTAACCCTAAATTGCTATAAAATATCAGTTATCATTGCTGTTATTATTATTAAGGACTGCTGAACTTAGAAAAACAAGTTCTGCCTCTACTGTGAGTCCCTGGGCAATTGACTTCTGTTCCCTAAGCACTGGGTACCATTTATCCCCCTAGTGAAATGGGAAATGATGCTCGTATCACCTATTTTCAAGCAGGGCTGTTGTGAAACCTCAGCCTGCTATCCCATCTTCCTCTCATGTGTCCAGGACATTATGGCAGCAATTACCACCCCCCACCCCACCTCCCACCCTGATCCTGCATCTTCAGTCCTACTCTCAGTATTGGTTCCTTTCCATCTGCTTACAAACGTATTCAGGTCCTTTCAATGCTGAATCTTATTACTAAAATTAAATAATAGCTTTGTGGGAAAATACCAAGGGAAATCTTTTTTTAGTATCAGAGTTCAGCTCCCTCCAATACTAAATCTGATGACTAATTACTAAATAAATTCCTTCCAACTTTATGACATTTGCAAATGTTCTGTTGAGCATTGCATTTATGCCTTTACCCAAGCCACTGAAATGACACTCCATTGGATACTCCCTCTGTGGCTCTGTTCTTTTGAGATCATAGGCAGGATCATAGCTCTAAACTTGGAAGGAATCTCAGGCAACATCTAGCTTAACCCCTTCATTTTACAGATAAAGAAACTGAGGCTCAGGGAGGCTAAATGGCTTGCACTGGGTCATACAGCTAGGAAACAGCAGAAGCAGAATTTGATTCTGGGTCTTTTGACTCTAGAATCAGAGATCTTTCTAATGGCCTTTAACAAATTCTGAAACCATCTAATTTTAGGATATATGGGTCATATCTCTCCATTTCCCCTTGCAAGAATGGCTAAGTATGCCAAAGAATGCCCTAAACTAGGCATGTTATTTCTTTTTTCTTTTCCTTCCTTTCTTTTTGGGAGGCAATCGGGAGTCTTACACAGGATCACACAGCTAGTAAGTGTCTGAGGCTGGATTTAAACTCAACTTCTCCTGACTCCAGGGCCAGTATTCCATCTCCTCCATCCACCTAGCTGCCCCTTAGGCAAATTATTTTACAGCATTCCCCTGGTACATAAGTTATTAACTCAAGCTTGAAAAGCAAAGGCTCATTTGGTATGACTTATTCTTACTGAAGCCATATGGCTTTTTGTAATCCCTGCTTCTTTTCTAGATATTCACTAAACATATTCCTAATATTATGTTCTAGAATTTTGCCAGGCATCAAGAGCAATTTCACCAGCCTGTAATTTGTAGACTTATTTTTCTTCCCCCTCCCCCCTTTTAAAATTATGTACTATTGCTATTCCTTTTAAATATAATAAAGTTATCATGTAAAATTTTTCCTTCTCTTCCCTCCCCCCAATGTGGCTACATTAGAACAAATATGTATATATGTAAAATCACTTTATACTGCTAAAAAAAATTAGGGCAGTGTTTCCCTTTTCTGATTCTGTGGTAACTCTTCCATTTTCCATAGTCTTTTACCTGTTCTTGGTGATAGCCTTGACTCTTCCCTTTCCTTCGCCTTTCATCTCTTTATCAGATGATCATTTACCAAATGCTGTCAGTGTCCCCTCCCCAGTAGCTCCCATATCTGTCTCTTCTCTATTACTTCCATCATCAACCTTGAGTAGGCTCTCATTACCACCACTGGGATTATCCATAGTCTAGCCAGTTTTCATTTCTAATCTCTTCCTTCTTTGATCCATCTTTCATATTGCTACCAGAATAATGTACTTTCTGTATAGATCTGATTATATACTTCTTGGCTCAAACATCTTCAGTGATTCTCATTGTCTATCAAGTAAAGTTTAAGCTTTTGCTTGGTGTTCATGGACCTCCATGTCAGTCAAGTTAGTCGGTCATCAAGCATTATTAAGTGCTGACCAATGTACATATACATTCTATATTCAATTTAAGATAAAATACACATGTGGTATACATATATAGATAGAGGTATATAGTATTTATATATTCTATCTACAATATTTATTATATTTATGTCTATTTATACATATATACATGTATCTATTATATACACACATACAT